>NC_133397.1:103324397-103627428 GCF_047511655.1 Castor canadensis | reverse complement strand
AATCTTCATCTGCTGTTTGCAATCTGAACTCTTCTCCTCAAAGCTGCAGTCCTGGTATTGTAAATCCCACAGGGAACCCTGGCTGGTTGTCATCTTATTGTACAAAGAGCATCATTTTGACTGTTACCTACATGAATTTTCTCAGAAACCCCACACTCTCTTGGCTTTTTCCTTCTCTTTCTTGCTTTCCCAGCTCCATTGTCTCTTTCCTCTGGAAGCATGTCCAATTTAAATCACTTGTGCAGGTTCTCTTCTTGTGTCTGCTTTGGGGAACCACCAAGACAAACTCCAATTATTCTTAAATTGGACATGAAAATGAAAGTATTCAAGTTAAAGACATGGAGCCCTAGTGACAAAACTGAATTGCAAACTGAGCCATATGTGGGAGACACAAACTGGCCTGGCATAAGTGTTGTCTTTAGCATCATATGTGCAGTCTTATACTAATGTGCATGTGTTTTCCAGGACTCATTATCTGTATCTCATGAACTTGACATTACGTGCAGGATACTAAATGACTCTGGAAAGAGACATCAGTGCAAAAGTAGGCACCAAAGGCAGCAATTTGAAACTGCACAGATTATGAGCTGCTTAAGCTCTCTTTTCTCTCCTTATTATTTCTTTTTCAACTTTAACATGTCCAGTTAAGAGTCTAAAGTACAACTCTATTGAATTCAGTTGTGTGAGAATATGAGAGTCTTTTACTAAACTAACTTTATGGAAAGCATGTCAAAGTCCAGTAAAAGACCCAACATGAATGCAAGAATACAGGAGTTTGCATTCACCCAGTGCAATTGACAAGAGAGTGATCTACCTAAAACTGTCAGAAGGAGGAGTAAAATCCATAGTACCAGTTGGATAGGAGCCAGCCATGAGATAGTGATATGAAATGAGAGTGATGGAATCACTGGAACCGTTCCCTGTCTCCAGATAATGTTGCCATGGAACAAGCACCTGGGGAGATGAATTTCTTGAGCACACAGCTGAAAGTCTTACTTAAATAGCCTGGAATGTGTTTGTGCCATCAGTGTTTTTAAAAGCTCCCAGGTAATTCTAACATATGGCATAAAATGAGGAACACTGGTTTATGATGTTCTCTGTGCGTCAACATGGAAATGTCACATATGTATGGTTTAGACCACAGAAAAACCTGAGCATCTTCTAGCCATTAATGGAATCCGTATTCCCCTCTCAAAAAGGCTGTTTTTATATCACAATAAAACATGGAGGTGGATGTGTGAGACTGTAGTTTCCACACTTGACAAATATGTACACCAAATGTTTTGAATACCAGATTAAATAAGAACAGTTACACTGAAACTATATGTACAAAACACTTCCTTCAGTTGCTCATAAAAGAATTTGGTATTTTCTTTTTCATTTAAAAATAAAACTTCTACTTTATATTCCACCACATTAACTTTCCAGTTCACTAATGAGATCAGGATCACAACTGGAAAGTTTTCCTTTTGGTCAGTGATTTTCATGAAACAAATTCTCCCTCCTTTGAAGGAAATTGAAACTAAAACTAAGGAAATGGTTGTATATTGATACTTCCATGCCATTCTTGACTGCCACAAAATTCTAAAAAGGAACACTTTCTGAAGGAGCACTTTGAGGTAAGAAGAAAAAAAGAGGGGAGAGTATAGTAAAATAGAGTGCAGTCAGTTTTGCTCTAGGGATTTAAGAGTATACCTATTGGAACTATTTCTAGAAATACTTTGTGGTGTGACTTGGTGTGGAATTGCCTTCAAGAAATTAGAGAGAGTTGTGCTGTGCTTGAATTCACTATTCTCCCTTCTGCCTTTCCATTTTGAGTGAATCCTTTTTCTGGTCATTCCTGATATGCTTTGGAAAACCCTCCAAAGCTCTCTAGAGTAGCCTTAACCCTCTCTAGCCAAGGCCACTCAAAATTCAAAGTGCCTGTTGTGCCCTTCATTTAATGCATTCCTTGTTCTCCCTCAATGTTGATAAAAAGGGTCTGCTCCAGGGTTGTTAGAAGGTCATGTGGCTTCAGTTAAAGATCAGCCCCTATGCATCACTTCTGCTCTTTAGTAAAAGATGGGACTGGACTTGTGTGCTTTCTGAGGCCTGCTGGCTTTCTGACCTAGGTCTCTGATGACTGTCCACCACTCTTCCCTTTATGGAATCATAAGAAGTATGTTTCTCCCTTCCACAGCAGTCTGTTTCTGAATGTGATCATAAGTGCTCAAAATACCCAGAATCCAGAAGTTGAAAAGGCTTTCCTCTTGGTCAGGACAAAGAGGATGAGGAGGAAACTGGCTGATATCACCAATTGCTGGGTGGGGCAAGGAAGGAGCCCTGAATCCTGCACCACAACTGTTTGAAAGTTCAGGAGGGTCTCCTATACCTCATTGTGGATTCCACCTTCTCCTACAGCCAGCCCGACTCTCAATAATACGATTCATTCTCACACAGGAACTCAGGTGGCCCCTGCCCTCTGCCATCACTGAGCAATAATACCTCCAGTGACAACTGTAAGAATGCTGTGACCAAGACTCTCATTTGATTTCTCTCTTCCTCTCTCAGATACTGAGTGTTGCTGGAACTAAACAAGTTATTGTTGATTTGAACAAAACAGTATCACAGGAAGTTCTTTTTCCATTGAAGAATTGCAAACCTACAATTGAATTTCAAGGCAAAACAGAATGCTGAAGAGAGACTTCATGATCATTGGATTTCATAATCATGAAAAGCTCTTGACAATTTTCACTCCAAAAGGCCAGTTTTACTGGAGAAATAAGTAACTCAGCCTCTCATTGTGATTAATACCTAACACCAAGATCTAGACCATAAACACTACTGAAAAACCTTAATCCCAGTCCTCACAATTCCATCTGAAAAAAACCAAGAGTAGGAACAGCTGGAGGAAGACATCATATCAAACTGGACCCCATTTTGAGATGGAAAGTGCTAGAAACAGGCAGTTCTAGTATTGTGCTATTTTGGCTGAAGCTGTTTAGCCTGAATTTTAGCACAGGAAATTATCTGACACATGAAGAATATAGACTACTAAACATGACAACTGACCTGTCCTCTTTAGTCAAGGTAAACACAAATAAGATAACAAAAAGGAGAGGAGATATTTAGATTGAAAGAATTCAAAAAGATATTTTTATTGTTTTTTGAGGAACCTGTTCTTACCTGTTTGTTGTCAGAGTCTGTGGTGACCTTGGCCTGTTTGTAGAGGACTGGTCAGTTGTCTGGATTGGGACCCACATTCTTCAGTCTGACAATTTTCCTAGGATTAAATTCTGCCTAAACTTTTAACAAAGAACAATGTATGGCTAATGCCATACGCTTCCTGTCACAGCCCACCTTCAGGTCAACCCATTCCAGTTTGTCCACACTCTTGTCTCAGTGTTAAGACTGTCACTTGGGGAAGGAGGCATCTACTCTTCCCATCCATAGAACTAACAAATTATTTTCTCTAAAATTGTTAAGCAATTTGGAGAGTGATACTTTGAGAATGTATAAATATCCTGTTCTCCAATGATCCTTCTTTAAATATTCCTGTCCGTCATTCTACATTGTTCACATCTTGGTTTTTGTTCTCTATAAAATTTAAAATCCATATTTATACCCTAGAAATGCTCTAATTCAGCTCTCCACATAGACTTGTTTTTGCTGGCATTTGTTGTAAAAAAGAACATTTTTCTGTGAATTGTAATTTTAATCTAAAGTTAACATTAACCAGAAAAATTAAACCATTTATGTTAGTCACTGTGGACTCATTTTTTTAAAGTTCAGTGTTATTAATTTTTATGGCTATGACTGATTTTTGTGTAAGGATATAAACAGTACAAACGTTTTTATTTTCTTATTGATATCTAAACTCTACAATATCTATTAGGCTATATTTACCACATGTAACTATAGTTCTTTCTCTATAGTGTGTGTGTGTGTGTGTGTGTGTGTGTGTGTTTGGCATTTAGAAAGCATTAAACAGATTGTGGTTAGCATTATCCTAAGAAAATTTTTGATGTGTTTAGCGTTCTTCACTGGACAATTATCTAACATTTGGTCCGTAAGTTTTACATGATACCTTTCAACTTCAACTAGGGCAATCAATGACATTATTTGCTTTTTTCATTTCTACCTCCTGTGTCTGCCATTTATAGTTTTATTTCAACACAAACTATTCCTCTCACCTTTTCCACATGGTGTTTTTTTTTTAGATCAAAACTAAAGTATTCCTGTTCACCAAAATTGAGTGTACACATCCACCACTTTGGTAGAATTTTTGCTTGACAGATCTCAGGGTGGAGTCATGAGTCTCTGAGTTTTGCATACTTAATACTCCTTTTCTACTGTCTTAATACTTGAGTAGCTTAGAGGACAGTCGGTGCTTGAATATTTAGAAAATACTGTCTTCCTTATTGGGATAAGCATATTGCATATTCAGATTCTGATTTTCAGTTTGTTCTACTAGGACCTTAAATTTATACCAGCTGTTTCATACCTTCTTTTCACCACAGGGCTCCAGCAGATGCTTCTTCTGTTAGGGTCTTCCACTCTTCTTAGCAATTCTGACTTCCTAAGGTTGAGCGCTCTAGAGATTCCCTTCTTTCAATTCCTCACTAGCTAGAGTTCTAATAAAGCATATTTCTGACATATTCTGAGTGTCAACACTTGCCCCATGGGGACAAGTCTTCCTGTGTTCTGACATGAAGAGCTCTTTCCTGCTGCCCTTTGTCTAGTTGCATAGTCTTTGCTGCACTTTTTCTGTTAGGTGGCCTGTAGGCCTTACAAAAATCATTTGAGGTCCATTGTATTGTCTGGTCCCTAGTTGGTTGGGGTGAGAGTTAGAGTGGTATTTTTTCATCTGTACTAATCCCTATGAATTTGAAGTGTATGTTCAGAGATTCAGTTGCTATTATCCGATGGGAGACAGTACTCTCCCATCATGCATTTTTCAAATGCACAATTTCAATGATACTTAAAAATAGACAGAATCACATAATTTAAACTTCTTTGTTCATTGGCCAGGTTTGATATTTTTCACCTCATGTTGAATTCTTTTAATATAATCTCTATATAATTTCTTTTGTAAAAATTATTTAAAGAAAACTGTAGACATCATATTGCATTTTTAATTACATGAGTATGTTTTCATAAATGATTATGTTGTGGAAAGTATCATCACAATTATATTACAACAATGCTTTAAAAAATTTTTTTGACAGTACTGGGGTTTGAACTAGTGCCTTGCGATTGCCAAGCAGGCCCTTGCTAAGTAGGCACTTTACGCATTGAGCCATGCCCCCAGCTTTGTAGAAAGTGGGTGATTTCATTGTGACATTTACATGCATGCATATCATGTATTTAGGTGATATTCATTATCTCTATTACTGTTCAAATCCCTCACCCTTTTTCCCCATCCACATCCACAATAGTCCCTCTTCTGTTTTCATGTCCATTTCACCCCTTTAGATTCCAGAAATGAGAAAAAATATACAGTATTTGTCTTTGTCACACAGATTTATGTCACTTAACATAATGACCTCTTTTCTATCCATTGCAAATGGCATAAAATCATTATTCATTATGGCTGAATAAAACCCCATGGTGAGCTGAATGCTGGTTGTACATTCCTGTTATCCTATGTACCCATCATAAAAAAGGTGCTGGTGGAGCTGCAAAGATGTAGACCCTGAGTCAAAACCCCAGTATGAAAAAGAAAAAGAAAACATTGTGTAAATAAATCACATTTTCTTTTCTTCATTTTCTGGTCATATTAGGGTTTGAATTTAATTGCCTCAAGCTTGCTAGGCAGGGGCTTTACACCTGGCTTGTTTTTTTTTAAGATGTCGTATCATTAACTTTTTGCCTGGGCTGGCCTCAAACTTAGATCCTCTCTTTATCTACCTCTTGAGTAGTTGGGACTACAAGTGCAAGCCATGTTTTTAGCCATTTGTTGGTGGCCAACTAGACTGATACCTTAACCTGGATATTGTGAACACTTCAGTGATAAACACATGAATGCAGGCATCTCTATTTTATGTTGACTTTGGTACCTGCAGATACCCAGGGATGGTAAGGAAGTTCTACTTGTTTTTGGCAGTACTGGAGTTTAAACTGAGGATGTTATGGTTGCTAGGCACTATTTGAGGCACTACACCTGTCTGTATTTTTATTTTTTATGAGGAGCCTCCATACTGATTTCCATAGTGGCTGGACTAATTTGCACCACCTCCAACTATGTATAAAAGTCCCTTTTACCTAATATCTTCACCAATAATTACTGTGTTTGTTTTCTTGATGGTAGCCCTTTTGACTGAAGTGAGATGGAATGTCAATGTAGTTTTCATGTGCATTTATTAGATGGCTAAATATTTTGAACATTTTCTTCATGTATTTATGGACATTTGCATTATTTCACTTGAAAAGTATATATTCAGTTCATTGCCAGTTTATTTATTGGATTGATATTTCAGTATTTGATATTTGACTTCTTTATATATTCTAGGTAGTAATCCCCATTCTGTACCTTTCTCTTCACTCCAGTAATTGTTTCCTTTGCTGTGCAGAACAGTTTAATTTAATGTAATCTCATTTGTCAAACTTTTATAAATTTATTTTTTCTCTTTCTTTTCTATTCTTTTTCTTTTTTTTTTTGGAGTACTGGGGATTGAACTCAGGGCTTCACACTTGCTGGGAAGGAACTCTTCCACTTGATTGAAACTACCAGCCTGTCAATAATTGCTATTATTTCCTAAGCTATTAGAGTCATTATTCAGAAAGTCATTGCCTGTGTCTAGATCTTGAAGTGTTTTCCCTATGTTTTCTTACAGTACATACAAAGTTTCAGGTCATACATTAACATTTTTGATTCATTTTCATTTTTTTTTTACTGGGTGAAGACGGATCTCTAGTTTCAGTCTTCCACATGTGTATATCCAGTTTCCCAACACTGCTTACTAAAGAAGCTTTTCTCCAGTGTATGCTTTTGGCATCTTTGTTGAGCATCAGAAGGCCATAGCTGTGTGAACTTACATCTGAATCTTCTATTTTATTCCATGGATCTACTTGTGTGTTTTGCACCAATACCATGCAATTTTGTTACTATGCCTCTGCAGTAGTTTGAAGTCCATACTGTATAGAATAGCAGCAGGTTGTACCTTGCCTTGATTGAGTTCATTTTATAAAACAACAGTTTGTTCCAATTTCAATGCAAATGTTGAGGAAGAATGACTGTGAAAGCAAATGATATCAACTATCCAGAACAAACTATAAACATACTTATAAAACATTACATCCATGTGTTTATCAGATTAAATCAGGAACACATGGACCTCTGAGTGTATCAAAACCATATCAGAAAAACCACACCGATGAGTTATTGAACACACCAGACCAAGAAATGATGCATCCCCCCCACCTGGACTATATCAAAGGAGGGTCACCTGACACTGGGGTACAGCAGCACCCAATAAACTGTCATCTGACCATCCAGGGCCATGCATCACTGGATCCACAGAATTAATATCATCAAACTCCTGAATCTGTCCCGTGGTCTTCAGATGAGCATGATCTATCTGTTGGACATGGCCCACTTGAAATATAGTGTGTCTTCCAGTAAATCTGGAATCGGCTTTGCTCCTTGAACCAGCTCTGTGATTTGATAACCAGACCAGTTCTGTGACTGGGATCTTTATGTTTATATCTTATCTAACTACATGCAGTTTTTCTTTTTACATCTGTATGATCTCTGCTCTTGCTTTCAGTTAAGGCCCCTTGACTCCTAAAGCCATTTTAACCCTTTCTTAGACATTCCATAACATGTATATCATTGTATAAAATATAGCCTTTGATCTAAGAGTTAATATTAGCAACTAAGATAAGAATAAAAGAACCTGTTACTGTCAAGGCCATGATGACCAAGTGAAATCGGTAGTACTTGGTAAATTAAGCCAATAAAATTAACATAGTGTATTAACTGTTATTCCATAAATTCTGACAGTGTGGAAAGATGCAAATATGTCTGTCTGTTCTTCTGACATAGCTCACTCACTACTCTTCAAAAAGACAGAAAAGGAAAGGAAGCAGTGTATGCCTGAGAGTCTCCTGAAGGCCAGGCAACCCTAGTGACACATTGATCTCAGGCTTGTGAGATCCTTGTTGGAATCTTAATCTATGAATGTGTAAAATAACGAATTGTGTTCTTTCAAGCCACAAAGTTTATGATAATTTGTTACAGCAGCAAAAGAAAATCAATCCAAATGTCTGTCTTATTCACTTTAACAGTAATAAAGTCTGAGGGATATGATAATCCCTACATAAATTCTGAAAGTATTAAATTAGCAGGCAAAGTGATATTTTTACAAATTTTACATATAGTGCTTCATTTGGGATTTTTCCATTTTTCCATTCTACCCCTTTTATATAGTTCTCCACAAAGAACTCAACATAGATCTTATTTGCATTATGGCATATTTAAAGCTATTGGTTGTCACAAAGTTTTTGGTTTTCTTTTAAGAATGAACTCTGTTTCTGCTACATACAGGGAAAGAATACAATTTGTAAAAAAATTGAATAAAATAGAGAATTGCCTCTTAAAGATATTTTTCTGTCCATTTTTATGAGGGACAGAGCTGTTTTTCAACATTCACAAAGGGTGAAATGCAATAACTTTAAAATCCTTAATAAAAAAGTAACTTGTGAAGATAACATGTCATGAATGTTGACAGTGAGTGAAATAGTCTACTTAGGATCCACATTTCAGTCATTCATGGGCCCCTGATTATCTTACCAGGGCCAAACACAGAAATGAAAGAAGAAAATGGCATCTGCAATAAACACAGGGAAAATGGCTACATGGTTTTGCTTCCTTGTCCATTTTATGTCACTTTTTCAGAGAGGGTCTCACTGTGTAGCCCAGGCTGCCTTGGAACTTGCAACCCTCTTTCATTGTCTCACACTAACCACCTGACTACACTGTGTGATGCTAGCCAGCTATCTAGAGAGGCACAGGTTGATTTGAACTGACTTCACTTCTTCATTTGCATAAAGGGTGTACTATTTTTTGTCTGAAAGGATATTTGTAGAAATTAATTTAATTTAGGAGTGTTTGTTTGTGTGCAATAATTTCTGATATTTCTGAAAGTTGCTGTTCAGCAGATAAAGGCTAATAAATTCACTCAGTATGCAATATTTATCATTCATTGAATATACACACTGTGTATGTATATGCATGTATGTATGTGTTTTTGCATATTTTGACAAAATTAGGAAGACAGAACCTGTGAATAAGTATCCACTGGATCCTGGTGGTGAATATTTCAGGGCCACTTAAGGTAATATCCTATAGTGATTGAAGATGTAGTTGTAGTTCTGAAAGGGAATTGACTTGTCCAGCGCAAAATGAGAATAATGGCTGATAGAATTCCACATGGCTTGAGGTGTTTTTGTAGTGTCTGCCAGGAATCACTCACTCTATGATAGAATTTTAATTCAGGATTTGGAGTTCTTCTGAAGAATCAAAATAACATCCCAACTTATCCTTGAACAATTTGGTTCCAGCAAGGTGACTGGAGAACTAGGAGGACAAAAGCAATGTTCTGGTCAGAAGATGGCACAAGGACACTGCCAGCCATATAGTATAGACTGGAGGGTCCTCATAGCTAGTGCCTACACAGTGTAACCAATCAGTAATGCCTTTGTTATGATGTAACAGTGAGCTCACTGACCCTGGAAATTTGAAAGGGCTTAGGAAGATCGTGCCTGTCCTGTTGTTATGACAGCATAGGCAGCAAAGCAGGAAGAACCTGGAAAAAAAATTGGCCTTGCCATGTGGTGATGATATCACAGTTAACTTGTGCATCAGTAAACTTTACAGTTACCAAATGTCTACATGGCAAATCTCAGCAGAGGAGAATCAGGGAATTCCACTTTTCACAGATAGCCTAAGTTGCAGTGACCTGGGAGTGGAATATGCCCACAGGGCACTTGGGCCATTGTGGCTTGGATCTCACTGTGCTGACAAGGACTGTCATCTCACTGTGAGCCACAAGCTGCCTTGATTTCACTGTCTCACCCTGACTACCTGACCTCACTGTGTGATACTAACTGGCTGTCAAGGGAGGAATGAGGTCACTTGAGTCACAGGCTGGAGTTGAACTGACTTCCCTTCTTTATTACCATAAAGAGTACTTGTCTGAAAGGATATTTGCAGAAAATAATTTAATTCATGAGTGTTTCTTTCTACTAAAATTTCTGGTTTTGCTGAATGTTGCTTTTAAGTAGATAAAAGCTAATAAAATCACTTAATATGAAATCACTGCGACTGGGTTTGTGTTTGCATGTATGTGTGCATGTGTATATGTATTTGTTTGTTTGAATATTTTGATAAAATCAAGAAGACAGAGACTGTGAATAAGAGTCCATTGGTTGGTTCCTGGTGCTGTATCTTTCAGGTCCACTTAAGGCAATATCCTATGGTGATTGGAGAAGTAGTTCTGAGAAGGGAATTGACTTGTTCAATGTCAAATGAGTACTAATGGCTGATTGAATTCCACATAGCTTGAGGTATTTTTGCAGTGACTACCGGGAATCACTTCCTCCACACCAAAATTTTAACCAGGATTTGGAGTTCTTTGGAAAACAACAGAAATTTCATTCCAATTCAACCATGAAAAATGTGTTCAAACAAGGCTGACTGGGTAACTTAGAGGACAATAAGGTTCCTCTTGTCAGATGGTGGTCCCAGGGCATTGTATGCCATGTTGCTGTAGACTGGAAGGTCAGGAGCCTCAGAATTAGTGCCCACACTGTATAAGCAATCAGAAAAGTCTTTATAATGACATCACAGTGGGCTTATGCCCTTGGAGTTTTGCGAGAGGTGAGGGAGCTTCTGCTGGCCAGTTATATGGAAGCTTAAGCAGCAAAATGGCAAGAACCTGGAGGAAGCTGTCCATCATGTGGGGAAGACATGTCATTTAAATTGTGCATGAAGAGATTGTACTGGTACAAATCTTTTTTTTATTCATATGTGCATACAATGCTTGGGTCATTTCTCCCCCCTGCCACCACCCCCTCCCTTACCACCTACCCCACCTCCTCCCTCTACCCCCACCCCCTCGATACCCAGCAGAAAGTATTTTGCCCTTATCTCTAATTTTGTTGAAGAGAGAGTATAAGCAATAATAGGAAGGAATAAGAGTTGTGCTAGTTGAGATAAGAATAGCTAAACAGGGAGTTGACTCACATTAATTTTCTGTGCATGTGTCTTACCTTCTAGGTTAATTCTTCTTGATCTAATCTTTCCTCTACTTCCTGGTCCCCTTCTACTATTGGCCTCAGTTGCTTTTAAGGTATCTGCTTTAGTTTCTCTGCATTGAGGGCAACAAATGCTAACTAATTTTTTAGGTGTCTTACCTATCCTCATATCTCCCCTGTGTGCTCTCGCTTTACCATGTGATCAAAGTCCAATCACTTGGTTGTTTTTGCCCTTGATCTAATGTCCACATATGAGGGAGAACATACGATTTTTGGTCTTTTGGGCCAGGCTAACCTCACTCAGAATGATGTTCTCCAATTCCATCCATTTACCAGAGAATGATAACATTTCGTTTTTCTTCATGGCTGCATAAAATTCCATTGTGTAGAGATACCACATTTTCTTGATCCATTCATCAGTAGTGGGGCATCTTGGCTGTTTCCATAACTTGGCTATTGTGAATAGTGCTGCAATAAACATGGGTGTGCAGGTGCCTCTGGAGTAACCTGTGTCACAGTCTTTGGGTATATCCCCAAGAGTGGTATTGCTGGATCAAATGGTAGATCAATGTTCAGCTTTCTAAGTAGCCTGCACATTGTTTCCAGAGTGGTTGTACTAGTTTACATTCCCAACAACAGTGTGAGAGGGTTCTTTTTTCTGCGCATCCTTGCCAACTCCTGTTGGTGTTAGTGTTGCTAATAGTGGCTGTTCTAACAGGGGTGAGGTGGAATCTTAGTGTGGTTTTAATTTCCATTTCCTTATTGCTAGAGATGGTGAGCATTTTTTCATGTGTTTTTTGGCCATTTGTATTTCTTCTTTTGAGAAAGTTCTGTTTAGTTCACTTGCCCATTTCTTTTTTTTTTCTAACCTAGTTCTTTTTTTTCTTTTATTATTCATATGTGCATACAAGGCTTGGTTCATTTCTCCCCCCCGCCCCCACCCCCTCCCTTACCACCCACTCCGCCCCCACCCTCTCCCCCCCCTCAATACCCAGCAGAAACTATTTTGCCCTTATTTCTAATTTTGTTGTAGAGAGAGTAGAAGCAATAATAGGAAGGAACAAGGGTTTTTGCTGTTTGAGATAAGGATAGCTATACAGGGCATTGACTCACATTGATTTCCTGTGCGTGGGAGTTACCTTCTAGGTTAATTCTTTTTGATCTAACCTAATCTCTATACCTGTTCCCCTTTTCCTATTGGCCTCAGTTGCTTTAAGGTATCTGCTTTAGTTTCTCTGTGTTAAGGGCAACAAATGCTAGCTAGTTTTTTAGGTGTCTTACCTATCCTCACCCCTCCCTTGTGTGCTCTCACTTTTATCATGTGATCATAGTCCAATCCCCTTGTTGTGTTTGCCCATGATCTAATGTCCACATATGAGGGAGAACATACGATTTTTGGTCTTTTGAGCCAGGCTAACCTCACTCAGAATGATGTTCTCCAATTCCATCCATTTACCAGCGAATGATAACATTTCGTTCTTCTTCATGGCTGCATAAAATTCCATTGTGTATAGATACCACATTTTCTTAATCCATTCGTCAGTGCTGGGGCATCTTGGCTGTTTCCATAACTTAGCTATTGTGAATAGTGCTGCAATAAACATGGGTGTGCAGGTGCCTCTGGAGTAAACTGTGTCACAGTCTTTTGGGTATATCCCCAAGAGTGGTATTGCTGGATCAAATGGTAGACCGATGTCCAGCTTTTTAAGTAGCCTCCAAATTTTTTTCCAGAGTGGTTGTACTAGTCTACATTCCCACCAACAGTGTGAGAGGGTTCCTTTTTCCCTGCATCCTCGCCAACACCTGTTGATGGTGGTGTTGCTGATGATGGCTATTCTAACAGGGGTGAGGTGGAATCTTAGCGTGGTTTTAATTTGCATTTCCTTTATTGCTAGAGATGGTGAGCATTTTTTCATGTGTTTTCTGGCCATTTGAATTTCTTCTTTTGAAAAAGTTCTGTTTAGTTCACGTGCCCATTTCTTTATTGGTTCATTAGTTCTGGGAGAATTTAGTTTTTAAATTCCCTATATATTCTGGTTATCAGTCCTTTGTCTGATGTGTAGCTGGCAAATATTTTCTCCCACTCTGTGGGTGTTATCTTCAGTTTTGAGACCATTTCTTTTGTTGAGCAGAAGCTTTTTAGTTTTATGAAGTCCCATTTATCTATGCTATCTCTTAGTTGCTGTGCTGCTGGGGTTTCGTTGAGAAAGTTCTTACCTATACCTACTAACTCCAGAGTATTTCCTACTCTTTCCTATATCAACTTTAGAGTTTGTGGCCTGATTATCAAGATCCTTGATCCATTTTGAGTTAATATTGGTATAGGGTGATATACATGGATCTAGTTTCAGTTTTTTGCCTACTGGTAACCTGTACTGGTACAAATCTAAGCAGACCAGAGTCAGGGGATTCCATTCTTCACAGTTAGACTAAGCTGCAGTTACCCAGTGAGTAGAATATGATCACAGAGCTCTTTCGGCCATTTTGGCCAGTATCTCAAAGCTGATCAGTCTGCCTTGATCTTGCTGTGGCATGTATGCTGCCAGAATTTGACTGTCTCCAAGTGATCACCAGACCTCACTGTGTGGTACTAGCCAGCTGTACAGGGAGGAATGAGGTGGCTTTGAGGCACAGGCTTGAGTTGAATTCAATTCACTATTTCATTTACTGAAGGGTCTTGTTGCAAAAGAAATGTGTAGGAACACTTTTAAGAGTGTTTCTTTGTATCCAATAATTTCTGGCATTGATGAAAGTTGCTGTTTAGTAGATAAAAGCTAATAAATTAACTTACTATGTGATATTTAACATTCATTGAACATGCCCACTGTGTATTTGTGTGTGTGTGTGTGTGTGTGTGTATGTTTGGATATTGTGACAAAATCAGGAAGACAGAGACAGTGATCAAGAACCCACTGGTTCCTGAAGGTGAACCTTTCAGGTCCACTTAAGGAAACTGTCCTATGGTGATTGAAGATGTAGTTCTGAGAGGGGAATTGATTTGTCTAATGTCAAATGAGTATTAACAGCTGTTGGAATTCCAAATACCTTCAGGTATTATTGTACTCTCTACCAAGAATCACTTCCTCTATATTCAAATTGTAATCCAGGATTTGGAGTTCTTGGGAATGTCAGAAATTTCATCCCAATTCACCTTTGAACAATTAGATCCCAGCAAGCTGAGATCTACTTGGAAGACAAAACTGATCCTCTGGTCAGAAGATGGCCTCAGGGTACTGCCAACCATATTGTTGTAGACTGGAGGGGAGGAGCCTCAGAGCTAGTGCCTATGCAGTGTAGCCAATCAGAAAAACTTTTATTATGACATCACAGAGGGCTCACTGGCCCTGGATCTATGGGAGGGCTGAGTTTGCTCCTGGCCTGTTGCTATGGCAGCATAGGTAGCAAAGCAAGAAGAACCTTGGAGGAAATGCCCCTATAATGGAGCAGATATCTCAGTTAAACTGTTTTTCAGGAAACTGGACAGGTACAACACATCCATATGGCAAATCTCAGCACAACAGAACCAGGAGATTCCATTCTTCCCAGCTACTTATGCTGCAGTGACCCAGAGAGTACAGTGTGCACACAGGGCTCTTTGATCTCTGTGGCCTGGATCTCAATCTCACTCTACTGACCAGAGCCTATGCCTCTGTGGAGCATAGGCTGCCTTGATTTCACACACACAACCCAACCACAGGACCTCAATGTGTGGTTTTTGTCTGGTGTCTAGGGAGGAATGCAGTCACTCTGATTCACAAGCTTCAGTTGAGCTGTCTTCACATCTTCATTTGCATAAAGGGTATAATATTTCTTGTCTTAAAGGCTATTTGTAGAAATTAATTTATTCCAGGTGTGTTTCTTGGTATGCAATAATTTCTAGTATTGCTGAAAGTTGCTGTTCACTAAATAAAAGCTACTAAATTCAAATACTGTGCAATATTTAACATTGATTGAATGAACCCACTGTGTGTGTGTATGTCATTATGTGTGTGCATGTTTGTGTATTGTGATAAAATCAGGAAGACAAAAGCAGTGAATAAGAATCCACTGATTCTTGGTGGTGAAAATTTCAGGCTCACTTAGAACAATAATCTGTGGTTATTTATGATTGTTAGAAATGAAAGTTCCCATTAAAAACATGTGAAAGGTGGATTGTCATAGCAATGCAAAACTTAACTTTTGATCAGGAAGGTGTGAGTATGCACATAGGCAGAGCAAGCACACAGGGGCAGGCAATCCTTCCCTCCTTATATTCCTGACATGATTGACCCTGCCTTCTTGACCTGGATTGATGCAGATCAAAAGTTCACAATCTTCTTGATTGGCTGAAATCCTATACTAACTTTACTGCATCTCCTGTGTAGTTAACAAATATCTGTTGATTATAATAGATGTAATTCATTCAGTCCACATTTTCACTGGTAGTAGACAACTAAAACAATGCTATCTCGAGTCCTGCAGCTATTTCATATCTTGCTTTGGATTCATTGGGAACTCCTCATGGGACCCTAATGGCCTCTATATAAATGTGTGTGTTGAATGACCCTCCAGGAGAAGTAGGATCTCATGTTTGCTTCCTCTTAGAAGGGCTTAGGATTTTGAAATGCCAAGATGGAAGGTAGAGTTCATTGGACTAAATACAAGTCTCACTCCTTTTGATTGGAACAACCTCAAGTAAGTATCCCTTACAATACCACCAGATGTCTGACCTGACAGCATTCAGAGTAGTTTTATTGGTTACCTCTTCAAAGGATCGGTCTTAGCTGCACCTGGATACATTCTCCAGAAATTCTACCTCCTCCTCCCACTCCACACCTAGAGAGGCATAAGGTGTAGTTAAAGATTCAAAGTGGGGGTCTGATCACCTGAGGCCTGACCACCTGAGGTCATTAATCAAGGAGAACAGCAGTGACAAAGTCCTGCAAGATTTAGTGCCACAGGTTGTCATTTCTTGGAAGAGGGCAATTGAGGGGAGAGAGCCACATACCTATATATGTTTCTAAGCCCTGGATATAGCATTGGTTTTCAAGATTACCACAGAGAATTGCAAGACATGCATCGAACTTGACTGTTACAGGAGAGGAAGCCTGGGGAACACTAATAGTAGTTATGCAATTTCCTAAGTGAAGGAGAAACAATAGTCCCACTAGAGTCTTTTTAAAGTTACTCTTGTGTCACCAGGTTTTGAGCACATGGTCCAGTGTTCTTCCTGGTGTGCTCACTTTACTTGAGTGTAGTGGGTCCATCCTCTTTCATTGGGGCACACTGCTGTCTGTGTAGCAACAGTGTCTCTGTCTGGTATGGACCTCCCAGGATGGATCAAGCTTCTCTCCACTCCAGGTTCTGACCAAGATGTAATCTCCAGGCTGATCTGAGTGTGCTGAGAACTTGAGTGATGGGGCTTAAGCCAGCAATCCTTGATGTGCAAGGGATGACTATACTGAAGAGAGGCTGAGTATGTAGCTTTGGAGAGACTGGTATTTGGTTTCAAAAAAGTGGAGGCCAGAGTGTGGGTCTAAGTATGGTAACTTACACAACATTTCATTAGGAGAAACTCCTATCTTTCCGGGGGGCTGTTGTAATCCTGAGCAAGGCAAGGGGTAGGCACTTTGGCCAGGGTAGCCTTGTCTCAAGAACTAACTTGGTTAGTTGTCTTTTTAAGATCTGATTCATCCTTTCAACTCTTCCTGAGGAGCAGGAAATGTCATGGGGTATGATAATTCCATTTGAGGTCTAATGCCTTCGTAAATTCTTTAACTATGTTGGCTGTGAAGTGGCTCCTATGATCTATTTTCAACAAGTCCAAATCGAGGATTTATGTCGTCCAAAGTACTTTGACTACTCCATTTGCAGTGGCACTTAATAGAGGCATAGCCTTGACCCAGTTGGTTAGATGACCTAGTATAACTAGGAAATATTCTAAGTGACCTACCCAAGGTAACTCTGCATAATCCACCTGAATACTCTGAAGGGGCATTAATCCTGGATTTCTTCCTCCTGGAAGTTGTCCACTCAGAACCTGCTTATTAACTTTTCTTCACGTTAAACAACTCTCAATAACCCACTTTGCCAATGAATAAATTCGTGTACATAAGTAAGCCCTGAGAATAGCGTTACACATGACTTGAACTCCCTGATGACTCCCCACTGGGTCATTACTTCCCTGAAAGGGGGATTAGAAAGTATTTGTCTCTCATCTAGGACTAGTCATTTGTCTTCCTGGGTTTTGGAGGCACCAAACTTCTCTAGTTGAACCTTCTCCAAGGGAGTGAAAAGGGGTTCAAGGATGGTTCCTGGAAATCAGGAGCGAGACGTAACATTTTGAATGCCAGATGGAGGGCAGCCTTATTAGCCTTGTTTCCCTGAGCATCCATGAAGTTAACTCCTTGATGTCCTGATACACGAACAATTACAATTGCTTTGGGAAGCATAAGGCTCTTTAGCAGTTTAATAATCAATGCCTTGTGTATCAGATCTTGTCCTTTACTGTTAATTGATCCCTTTCCACCAACATATTCCCAAAGGTATGTGCTACCCCAAATGCATACTCAGAATCTGTATAGATGATTCCTTTCTTGTCTTTTAGAAACTTTAGGGCCTGCTTGAATGCACACAACTCACAGGTCTGAGCCGACCACTTGTTGGGTAATATTCCTGACTCAATAACTTTTCATTTGTCCCATCCACCACTGAATATGCATTGTGTCTTTTTCCTTGGATCATTTTAGAAGAATCATCTATAAGCAATTTGAATCCATCTAGAAAAGGAGTGTCTCTGAGGTCTGGTAACTTTGGTCTGATATACAACAATATTTAAGCAACAATGTTCCATGGAATCTTGTGTTTTCCTTCCCAGTAGGAACTCAGTTGGACGTAGATAATTCTCAACAGTCATAGTCAGATCACCCCTTTCCAGTAGGATAGTCTTATATTTTCAAACCCTAGAGTCAGTCAACCACTTTCCCATGTTTTGTTGCAGAATGACCCTAACCTGGTGAGGCATGCTGACTATTGGAGATCCCCAAAAGTCAGCTTCCTGCTCTCTTCAGTAATATGGCTGTGGCTACAACTGCTTGGACACATTCTGGTCGTCCTCATGTGACAGGATCAAGAATTTTGGATAAAGAAGCTACAGGCTCTTTCTTCTCTCCATATTCCTGGGTGACGACTCCCAAGGCTGACCCTTTATCTACCTTCAGGGAAGGTAGGGCAAGCAGGGGTGGTGACCAGAGAGTATTTAAGTTTCTCTATCATTACAATTTCTTCTGGTATCCAAATTAAGGTATCAGGCTCCTCTTCTAGTAATCGGAGAATGTTTTGGTTCTAAGAGTAAAGGAGTCTATACAAAGACTACAAGACTTGAACAATCCTAAGTATCTTTGAAACTCCTTCATGGTCAGAAGCATGGCAGTAATCCCATCTATAGTTTCTGGATTCAGTCTATGTCTTCCTTTACTGACTAGTCCCCCAAATCTTACCTCTTCCTATATAAGCTGCAATTTGTTTTTTGAGACTCTTAGTCCTTTATGGCTCAGGAAATTTAAAAGGCTGACTGTAGCATCAGTTCACCTCTTTTACAGTAAACCAAGATAACAGGAAATCATCTGTAGGTTGTAATAAATTTTTCTGAGAGGGGAGGGCAAACTCTTCCAGTACTTATTCTGAAATTTGGCCTAACAACTTGAGAGAATCAGTGAACCCTTGTGGAAGAACTGTCCATTGATATTGTTGTTTCCTGTTAGTTTGGAGATCCTCCCATTCCAAGGCAAAGTTTTCCCTCTTATCTTCTACTAGAGGGCAGGCCCAGAAAGCATGTTTTAAATATACCACACCAACCCACTGGTAATCAGGAGGGATTCTAGTAAGGAGAGTAAAGTGTTTAGGGACTACTGGGTGTTTTCTGTGAATTATTGGGTTGATAGTTCTGAGAGCCTGTACCAGCCAGTAAGATCCATCGAATTTTCTCACTGGTAGGGTAAGAGTGTTAAAGAGAGATATGCCAGGTTTCAAAAGGTCATCCCTTAAGTCCTTTCAGTACGACTTTTAGACCCAACCTCCCAGTTAGGGGAATGGGATATTGTCTTCATTGTATTTTTATATCAGGGGTTTTTAGGTCAATATGAATTGGGGGGGTTTAAAGCCCCCCTCGTTTTCTATCCTTATTCCAGATATGTGAGAAAATTTAGCTCTCAATTTGCATGTTCCTCAAATTTAAAGAAATCTTAAAATTCGTTTTAATGACTTTGATTTCTATACTGAATTCAGACATTAAGTCTCTCTCCAAAAGGTTGTTTCCAGCCTCAGGTCAAAGACGAGACTACCCCATTTTTCCCTGTCTTGGAATTTCACGTGAGTGTGCTAAAGAAGTGGAACACTGAATTCCTTTCACTTTGCCCTGGAAATTATGAGCCATTCTGAAGAGGTAAAGGTCTGGGGCTTGCGGGGGGATATAGTGAGTTATGATCTGGTTGCTGCAGAATAGATCAAAAAGGTGATCTCTTTTTCTTTGGGTCATCAGGGGAATCATCATTTCTTCCTTCTTTCCTTCAGGAAATTCCCACTTGAAATGTCCCAGTTTCCTACACTGATAACATTGATTTCCTTTCTTTCCCCCTGGGGTCAGTGAATCCTGCCCTTTTTTTCAAGATTTTTGGGTGGGTTTTTGGAGAATGGAATATGAGAAGCCTATGAGAACTGGATATAATCAAGGTGAGATGCAGCGTAGCTTCTTTCCAAAGATGTTTACCTTTAGGCTGAGATTGGCACAGCTTTGGCCACAGAAGAGGGAAATGCAGAACAGCTCCTTCTCCTAAGTTGTTTAAATTCAGAGAAGCAGGAACACAGGTTACTCCTGTTACAATGTCATGCCCTCCCTGACAACTGCTTCACCCTGTTTACCAGTGCATATAAAAGATTCACTAAAGGAGGATGTGAGGACTTTTTCTTTGCTGCTTTTTGTTTTTTGACAGGTAAGGCTTTTGGCTTTTGGCTTTCTGCGCTTTTGGGTTTTGGATGAAAGGAGGCTTCTTAATGTAGGAGGCTTTGGAAGAGAAAAGCATTTCTGAAGGGAAAAGGATTGCTGAAGGAGAATTGCTAAAGAGGGGTTGATAGAAAGTCTGCACTGAGAACTTTATACATAGGCTTTAGAAAAGCTATGCTAAAGAAAAGATACAGACAACATGGAACAGTGCAAGTATGAGCACTGAGGCTTTAAGAAAGCTAAAGAGAGAGCATGGGACAGTGCAAGTCTCAGAGTAAAGACTTTAATAGAGGTTATGCTAAAGAATGGTTTTGAGAAAACATGGTACAGAGAGTCTAAGGAAAGAGTCTTTAAAGAACAGAAAAGAAGACTTTAAAAGCAAGGTTTTAAGGAAAGACTTTATTTCAATGTTGTAAAGAATTGTAAAAGAGTAAGGCCTTAAAGAATAGAGACAGAGATAAGAAGCAGAGTAAATAAAGAGAATAATAGGGAAAAGAAGCAATGAGGGCTGTGCATCTCCACCTGAGCACTCAACACACCTGACTCCAAATTTCTGTCTGTCTATCTATCATATGTCTTTTCTACATCTCCAGTTAGGCCAAGTTAGTTTCAGTATAACAAGGGAGTGAGAGAAAAATCTTGCTTTGTCGGTCAATACCCAGCTTTTTGAGAAACACTTTTCCCTCGCATGGCCTGTCTAATGATGAAAACTATAATCTTAGTCTTTTGCTTTTGTTTTCTTCATCCCATCTCACCTAAACCTTTTGGACTTCCCTCAATAAATCATCTAAGCTTTTATTTTTCCAGTTTTCAGTCTTCTGTAAGTTCTTAGCAATGTCTGCCCAACTCTTAGTTACAAAGTTGAGTTTCAGCATTCCCTGTCCCAAGGGATCATCTATATCTAATCTTGAATACTCCTCATTTGGTCCTTCAGTCTATAAAGGAATTCAGCAGGTCCTTTATCTTTTCCCTGCTGCACATTAAAGTCTTTGGCTATGTTTAGGGATGTTGGAACAGATTCCCTAATCCCTTTAATGATCTGGTTCCTTAGGTTCCCCATTTTCCCCGTGTCACTGGGATCATTGTTATTACAATGAGGATCTTAAAGAAGAAATTTTCTATTGCCTCTGTCAACTCTAGGGCTCAGTGGGTGGATACTCCCTTTCCCATATGGCCATGGCAGCCCTCCTTATCATAATTTTCTCCTCTCTTGAGTATAAGATTCCCAAAATTGACATAAGTTCGGTCTAGGTGTAAATTTGTGGGCCCAGGAATTGGTCAAGCTTGTCAGTAACTCAAAGTGAATCTTCTAAAAGGGACTTTAATTCTTTCTTATAATTTCTGACCTCAGAGCTAGTCAGAGGGAGCATCAACAAAACCAAAGTTTCCACCTCCAATTAGATCTTCTCTGAGTGGATAAAAAAGACTGGTACTACATCTTGGGTGATGAGGGAAAGGGAAGGTTTTGAATGTCCCACTGTCATTGGAGCTTCCTTCTGAGCCCTGGAAAGGATTGACCATGACCAAAAAGTGAGGCCAAGACTTGTTGAATAATTTGAGGGCTCAGAGGGGGTTTAGGTTGAGTCTCCAAAGACTCATGATGGGAGTTCACATTCCAATTTTGGGATTCCACCTGAGGAGCCCCTAGATTATAAGGGGGTGGTAGGAAAGAAAGAGGGCTTTTTCCTTGGCTCTGTTTTGTTCCCCACTCTCTAATCTTTCCCAAGTCTCCAACAGAGAACATATTCAATTTATTCTTGATTCCCTGGGCCTTTATCATTAACGTATTCAATCAGTAATTGACAGACGCAGTCCTCATCTGACCCAAATTTTGCCCAAAAAACTGCTGATTTGAGGATGGATCCATGGGTCCAGAAGAAACAGCAATATTTAATCTTCTGTTGCTTCTTTTTGCCATTGGTCCTCAGATTATCAGACCAGTATTTTTGCATCTGTCCTAAGGGGCTGCCTGGAGGGATTTTATCTGTGGGTCCATCTTCCCTAAAACTTGTTTTTACTTGTGTAGTTCTCCATCCTGAAATATTGGGCTGGTGAGAATACCCAGTAGGTGTTCAACCTCCCTAATTCTGTGGAGGTGTATCAGATGTAACCCTACATGCTTCATTCCTCTCCAACCAATTTCCTCATTGGAGAGAGGGATCCAGCAGATGGTGCTACATAGCAATAGTCCAGTCAGTATGAACCCCCAAAGAGGACAGTGTGGTTGGCTGGAAAGCTGTAATGTAGTCATCTGGATATGCATGGAACTGCAAATCTGAACTCTGCACTCACATCTTGTCCCTGACATGTTTAATTCACCCTCAGACAACCTCCAAGAACTCCCCAGCCATCAAGGAATACTTGGCCACCTAATGGCATTTCTTACCTTGGTCTGTGCACAGAGTTGCATGGCTGTCACACTGTGATATGCTTGCTAGGGTCCTGTCTCCCTGTGTTGCTGAGAGAATCCTACTCAGGTATGAATCCCCAGTCCAGGAATGCCAGATGCATGACAACTCAGAGGTCCTGCAACGAGATGGACAGGTGGACCTTCCTTGCAGGAAGGTCTTCTAAGCAGCTCTCCAAGATGGAAGTTGAGGTTTCCCATCCAATGAACCAAATTGTTAGAAATGAAAGCTCCAATTCAAGACACAGAAACAATGAATTAGCTCAGCAATGAAAAACTTTACTTCTGATGAGAAGGGTACAAGTATGCACATAGGCAGAGCAAGCACACAGGAGCAGGCAGTCTGTCCCACCTTATATTCCTGAGAAAATTAATCTTACATCTTGACCTGGATTGGTCAAAATCAAAAGTACACAATTTTCTCAAATGGTTGAAGTTCTATATTAACTTGGGAGAGGTGAGTAGATACACCATGTGACAGGAAATGTTCTTGGGCAAATGAGGCTGAGCAGGAAACTGGAAAAAGAAGCTGGAGCTACAGAAAAATGGAGGCAATTAAAATGGTTGCACATGCTTTGATAGAAAAGACTGCTTTCTCACAGGCTGTATCTATAATAGGGGAATAGACTCAATGTCAAATGAAAAGTAATGGCTGATGGGATTTCAATTATCTTGAGGTGTTTTTGTAGACTCTACCAAGAATAACTTCCTCTATAACAAAATGTAATCAAGGATTTGGAGTCCTTTGGAAACATCAGAAATTTCATCCCAATTCAACCTTGAACAATTTTTCCCAACAATCTGATGGCAAACTTGGAAGACAAAAGTGAACCTCTGGTCAGAAGATGGCCCCAGGGCACTTCCAGCCATGTTGTTGTAGACTGGAGGGGAAGGGGCCTCAGAGTTAGTGCCTATACAGTGTAACAATCAGAAAAGCCTTTGCTATGACATCAAAGTGGGCTCAGTGCCCCTGGAATATTGAGGGAGCTGAGGTAGCTTCTGCCAGTCCTGTTGCTATGGTAGCATAAGTAGCAAGTGAGAAGAACTTGGGGCAAATGCTCCTATCATATAGGGAAGTCATCTCAGTTAACCTGTTGCTCAGGAAACTGGACAGATACAACATGTACACATGGCAAATCACAACACAACAGAATCAGAGCATTCCATTCTTCACAGCTAGACTACACTGCAGTGACTCAGGGAGTGGAGTGTGCTCACAGGGCTCTTGGGCCATTGTGGCCTGGGTCTTACTGTTGCTGGCCAGGCTGGCCTTGATCTCATTGTGGTGCATAGGCTGATTTCACTGTCTCATCCTGTCTACTGGGCCTCACTGCCTGATACTAGTTGGGTGTCTAAGGAGGAATGAGGCCACTATGAGGCACAGACTTGAGTTGAACTGACTTAACTAATTCATTTGCCTCAAGGGTATAATATTTCTTGTCTTAGAGGATATTTGTAGAAATTAATGCCTTTAAGGATTGTTTCTTTGGATACAATAATTTGTGTTATTGTTGAAAGTTGCTGTTCAGTAGATGAAAGCTTACAAATTCATATACTGTGTAATACTTAACATTTATTGAATATACCCACTGTGTGATTGTGTTTGTGTGTATGTCATTGTGTGTGTATGTTTGCTAATTGTGATAAAATCAGGAAGATAGTGACAGTGAATAAGAATCCACTGGATCCCAATAGTGCAAATTTCAGGTCCACTTAAAACCATGTCTTCCCATGATTGAACATGTATCTATGAGAGAGGAATTGACTTGTTCAATGTCAAATGAGTATTTATGGCTGATGGAATTCCAATTAGCTTGAGGTGTTTTTGTAGTCTCTGGCACAAATCACTCTCTCTTTACCAAAAGTTTAGTCCAGAATTTGGAGTTCTTTGGCAACATCAGAAATTTCTTCCCATATCAACCTTGAACAATTTTTCCCAGAAAACTGACTGGAGAACTTGGATGCTGTGTGCAGAAAAGTCTCCAGTGCAGGTCAGTCATGTTGTTTTAGACTGAAGGGGGAGGGACCTCAGAGTTATGCCTTCATAATGTAACCAATCAGGAAAGCCTTTGTTATGACATCATAGAGGGCTCACCATCTCTGGAACTTTGAGAGTGTGAAGGAGTTCCTGCCTAGCCTGTGCTATGGTAATTTTGGCAGCAAAGCAGGAAGAACCCGGAGACAACAGTGACTGTCAAGTAGGGAAGACATCTCAACTAATTGTGCTTCAGGAAACTAGACAGGAACAGCATGTGCACATGGCAAATCTCAGCACAGAGAATCAGGGGATTTCACACCTCATAGCTAAGCTGCAGTGACCTTGGGAGTGGAGTGTGGTCACAGGGCTCTTAAGCCATGTGATCTGGATCTCATTGGGCTGACCAGGCTTCCCTCAATCTCACTGTGGTGCATAGGCTGCTTTGATTTTACTGTTTAAACCTGACCACTGAACCTCACTATGTAGTACTAGCTGGCCGTCTACGGAGGAGAGAGGTCACTTTGAGGCACAGGCTTGAATTGATATCAATTCACTACTTCATTTGTGTAAAGAGTATAATATGTCTTGTCTCAAAGGAGATGTGTAGAAATAAATTTCTTTCCAGAGTGTTTTGTTTTTATACAATTTCTGATAGTGCTGATCATTGCTGTTAGTAGATAAAAGTTAATAAATTCACTTACTATGTGATAATTAAACTCATTGAATATACCCCCTGTGTGTTTGTGCAAATGTGTGCATGAACATGTGTGTTTTTGCATATTGTGATATTGTCAGGAAGATAGGAACAGTGAATAAGAGTCCACTAGTTCCTGAAGGTGAACATTTCAGGTCCACTTAAGGAAATATCCTATGTGATTGAAGATATAGCTTTGAGAGTGGAATTGACTTGTCTACTCTCAAAGGAGTAATAATGACTGATGGAATCCCAAATAGCTTGACGTTTCTTTGCTGTCTGTACATGCAGTCACTTCCTCTATACCAAAATTTCAATCCAGGATTGGGAGTTCTTTGGAAAACTTCAGAAATTTCATCCAGTTCAACATTGGAAAATTTGATCCCAGCAAGTTGAAGGGGAACTTGAAGACAACAGCAATCCTCTGGTCAGAAGGTGGCCCCAGGGCACTGTCAGCCATGCTGCAGTAGATGGAGGGGGAGGGGTCTCAGAAGTAGTGCCTATGCAGTGTACCCAATCAGAAAAGCCTTTGTATGACATCACACTGGGCTCACCACCCCTGGAAGTTTGAGAGGGCTGAGGGAAATCATGCCTGGGGTGTTGCTATGGCAGCCTAGGCAACAAAGCAGGAAGAACTTGGAGGAAAGTGCCCCTGTCATATGGAGTATACATTTCAGTTAAATTGTGCCTCAGGTACCTGGACTGGTGCAGGACATTCACATGGAAATTCTCAGCACAACAGAATCAGGGGAGTCCATTATTCATAACTAGCCTAAGTTGCAGTGATCCAGGGAGTGGAATGTGCACACAGGGCTCTTGCACCTTGTGGCATGGACCTCACTGTGCTGACCAGGCTGCCTGACCTCACTGTGGCACATTAGTTTCCTTGATTTCACTGTCTGAAACTGATCACAGTACCTCAGTGGGTGGTACTGTTGAGCATTACAGGGAGGAATGAAGTTACTTTGAGGAATGGGCTCCATTTGAGCTGGTTTCACTCCTTATTTGCATAAAGGGTATAATATTCCTTCTCTCAAAGGATATTTGTAGAAATTAATTCATTGCAGGGGTCTTAGGGATGTTTCTTGGTATGCTGTAATTTCTCATATTTCCGTACATTGCTGTTCTGTAGATGAAAACCAATAAATTGATTTACTATGTAATATTTATTTCACATTCATTGAATATACCTACGAAATGTGTTTGTGTCTGTACATGTTTGTGTGTGTGTGTCTGTACATGTTTGTGTGTGTGTTTGCATATTGTGATAAAATCAGGAAGACAGAGTCAGTGAATAAGAATCCAGTGGTTTCTGGATGTGAACATTTCAGGTCCACTTAAGGCAATATACTGTGGTGTTTGAAGATGAATCTCTGAGAGGGCAGTGGCATCATCCTGTGTCAAAGGAGTAATAATTGCTAATGGAATTCCAAATAGCTTGAGGTGTTTTTTAGACTGTACCTGGAATCATTTCCTCCATGCCACAATTTTAATTCAGGATTTGGAGTTCTTTGGAAAACTTCAGAAATTTCATCCCAATTCAACCTTGAACTATTTGGTCCCAGAAAGTTGAGGGGCAACTTGAAGACAAAAGCAATCCTCTGGTCAGAAGGTGGCCCCAGGCCACTGTCAGCCATGCTGTTGTAAGTGGAGGGGTAGGGGCCTTGGTTTGAGTGCCTAAGCAGTGTAACCAATCAGAAAAGCTTTTGTTGTGTCATCACAGTGACTCCACCACACCTGGAAATTTGATAGGGGTGAGGATGCTCCTTCTGGCCTGTTGCTTTGGAAGCTTAGGCAGTAAAGCAGGAAGAATAAACTACCTCTGTCATGGAGGAAAGACATCTCAGTTAAAACCTGGGCAGGAAAAGGGCATTTACATGGAAAATCTGCACAACAGAATCAGGGGACTCCATTCTTCACAGCTAGTTTATACTGTAGTGACCCCAGAGTAGAGTATTACCACAGGGCTCTTGAGGTCTGTGTCCTGGATCTCACTGTTCTGACAAGACTGACCTTCATCTCACTGTCATGCATTAGCTGCCTTGATTTCACTGTCTCAGCCTGACAACTGTATCTCACACTGTTGGTCTAGCTTGCTTTCTATTATTTACATTTGTGATTTCTTATGGACTTTATTTGGAAGAGAGGCCTTTTCTGTATTGTAAATAACTTATATCAGTTCATGGTGTTTAATGAAAGAACACATTTTAATTTCAAATGATTGTAATTTTCAAATAATGAAAGGAAATTATTTACTTTTCACCTTGTCAATTCATATAAGGGCAAGTAAAATCCTATGGAATTGGCAACTAAAATTATTTTGGAACATATAACTCAAATTTGTACTTTCAGAATTAATCACTAACCAGAAAGAAAGGTAAGTTGCAACAATAAATCAAACTATTTCTGGAATATGTTTTTTAAAATATTTTGCTCAAAACTTATTTCTGTATTAAACAGTGTTTACAAAAATCTTCATTACTTCTGGTACAGTGACTGCACATGATTTCTGTCACAAAATTGAATAGAAATACCTGCCAACCCCTATGTATCATTGTAGAAAACCATAATGTCCTTATAGTCAGGTCTTTAATGATTTCAAATTATTTTAAAATATTGGAGAGAATATCTGTTAAGAAAACTAAAACACTTTTTAGCCTCCTCATCTCCCTTCACATGTACTATGATTCATGGAAAATCCTTAACAGCTATCTCTCTAGTCTTGTTTATGGAAACCTAGAATTGTCAAATACAGTTAGATAATCAACGTATAAAGTGTTTTGGTGAAGTGTTATCTATCAAAACCTAGTCTAATACTTGTACTGCAGAGTAAAACCCCAGCTACAAGATTTTTTATGCCTAGTAAACAAGAAAAATAACATTCAGTATATTTTTGGGATGCTATGAGAAGACATGAAGACACACAGCTTGTTAAATTTTAATTTTTTCTAAATTAATTTAATGAAGGATTAGTTGTTAGAGTACAACAAAACGATAATAAATAGCTTGCTTTCCTCCATGTTAAAGTAACACTGTCTTAAAAATGAGCATTTTAATATATTCCATTTTACTTTTTAGCAAATAAACAGCAGAAAATTGATTAATTTGAATGAAGAAATAATGCTAGTAAAAAGTACCTATCAGTGACAGGGAAAAATGTACAACTTTGAATACATTCTTTGAAAGATAGAAAAAATTTAACTCAAAAGAAAGATCTCATTATCATGTGAGTGAATTTTCTGCAAGTTACATTTCATTTTTTGTGTCTGAGCAATACTTCAGAAATGTTATATGTTATATATATATGTGTGTTTGTTTATATGTGTGTATATGCACAGATCAAGTTTATCCATTAAGAGTTGTGAGAAAACTATTTTAGTTTTGGTGACTGTTTCTCCTATAAACATGAATGTGGAGGTGCCTACATTGTATATTTACATACACTACTTCAGATATATGCCTGAGTTGTAAAGCAGGGTGACATGGTAGTTCTATTTCTACTTTTTTTGAGGAAACCCTATACTGACTTCCATAGTGGCTGCACTAAATTACATCCCTACCAAAAAATGTGTAAGAATTTTTTTCCTTGCTGTTTCACCTGAATTTGTGCAGCTGTTGGCAGCTGCTTCTCCAGAACAGCCCTTTCAGATGGAGATTGCAAAGGGGATGGATAAGGCTAGAGACAATAGTGGCAGCCCCTCCAAAGTTGGTCAAGCACTCTAAAGATCCCAGGGTATTTAGATTATAGATGCAAATTCAATTCTTTCAGCACTACCTGAAGCTGTGTGACTGTGAGCAATCACTCCATTTATCTGATCAAAGGTTTTTGTCCTGTGGAACTTCTAATAACACTGACAGCTACATAGGCTTGTTGGAAAGTGAATGGAGCACACAGTAAGTGCTCTATAAATGTCCCCAATATTGGAGCCACTCAGAGTGATTGCAGAGCTGCAGCTGTCTTCCACACATAAAGAGACTAAAGCCTAGAGAGAGGCAGTAACTTGTCCAATGTGATAGCCAATGTCCGATGTCCAATGTCTAGCCTGTTCCAGCTGCAGTCTAACCATTCTCACTGTCTAAGCCCAAAACAATAGGTAGGGCTTGGACTGGGGAGCACCAGGTATGGATCTCTTTGTTCTCAGGTGGGATGGAAAGTAGTAGAGGTGGCTACTCCACCCATTGACACATGGTCTGGGGGCCACTGGGAAAGATATCAGCCTCTGATTCTTCTAGACAGTACTGGATAGTTCTAGCTTCCAACAGGGGAAGGCAGAATGCCCCACCAGAAAAGGGAACCACTTTTGGTGTGACCTCCCCTCCTCCAGAATGGCAGATTCCAGGCATGTTTAATTCTGAGAATATTCACATATCTGAATTCCAAGTACTGCTACTTTTCCTGAAATTTCTGATGAATTTTGGTTCTATCTGATTTTCACTTCCCTTAACTCAGCAATGAGGTGACTTCTACCTTCTACACCTGAAACTCAAATATCTTATATCCATGGGAAGTGGGCAGACGCTGTGGGATGATAAAGGCATCTGGTCCATGCGTATATTCCCTTCCATTCAAGCTGCATTTATCAGCTTCTTAGGATTTTGCAATGACTATTACAAGTAAGTGGCAGAAGTGGTGTTTCTCTCTGTCTCTAGGTCTGTCTTAGGTTCTTGTTGTTCATGCTACTCACTACCCCTCAATTATCTGAGCCCAACCTGCTGTATTTCCCTGGAAATACCCAGGGATACTCCTAGAAGTCAGGTAGCCCATGAGGCCACTGTATTACTCTCACAATTTAGGGCAATGACCCAAATCTTGCAAAACACACAGATTATGAATGATTTACAGAATGTCAGCAGGGACTCTGGGTTTGAGAGTTAAAGTGGGAGGTTAAGTTATGGGAGATTAAGTTGTGGCATGGAGTGAAGATTTGGATAAATACTGTTCATAGAGATGAAAAAGCTGGTACAAAAGCTTTGAAGTGGAGGTGAGCATGCTGGCTTTCACAATCTTTAATCAGGCAGTTTAACACAGTCTTGCTAGAGCTTTGGATGGAGATTCAACCATGCAGAATATTATAGGTGATTGGAAAGAGACTATAATTGACCCTGATGGTGCTGAGGGGTCATGGAGATTTTCAAACTCCATGCAAGAGTGGTTAGTGTTAGCCTCCAGAGATGGATTGTCATAAGTTATCAAATTAAATTAAAATTCAATTACTCAGGAGTGGTCAGCATTAGCCTCCAGAGATGGACTGTCTGAAGTTAGTCAAGTAAAATTAAAATTCAGTTCTTATTTCAACTGCTCATATCTAGACATGCCTTCACTATTGAACAGCAGAAACACAAGACATTTCCATCATCAGATAATGTTGTGCAGACTGTGCTGTGCTAAAGAATATGTAATGTTTACGATTGAAAGTGTTTTGATTAAAAGATAGTCAGTGAGGGCATATCCCAATAATTCAGTGAGATGGTGTTGGCCTGTGCATGGCATAGTGCCTGGCAAATACTAGGTGTCATCAGGAATGACTGCATATTTCCATGACAGCCCCCAGCAGCCAAACTTCCAAATAATCATGGATTCATACAAATTCTTTATTGAGTCATGGCTGACTAGAATACTGTAAGTGAGGCAATCTAGAAACCAGGGAAAGGAATTATTGGGACTTTTCACCACCATGTATCTTTTCCTAGTTCATTTCAGATTTGTCACCCTCTCTCTCTAAATTCCTTTTCAATTATAAAATCTCAGCAATCCACAGAGTTCTTTTCAATTGCAAATCTCCTGAACCTGTGAGAAGCCATGGATAAGTCTGACCACAAAGCCAATGCAAGGAAGCCATGGGAAATTCTGCCACTGCACTTGGTGCATGTAGTTAGAGTACTTAAAATTAGCATGGGTGTATGTGCATCACCCTAATCCATCCCACCACAACCTGCCCTTTTCTTCCTTTCAGCCCCTCCACCCTGCCTGACAGGCACCACCACTGCTTTTTATGGTGTCTTCCTTCACCTATACTAAACTTTATCTCCCATACTACATCTGAGTGTCCTCCCTGGATTCTTTCCACACAGGAAATCTTCTGACCAGAGTCTCCAGAGACTACCAGGTTGGGTAACAAAGGCACAGAATGACGGTATTATTTTCAAGGCTGGGTCATAAAAGCTATTCTGGATTCTCATTTGGTCTCTTGAACTGGTTTCCTAAGTTGAAAGTTTAAATTATTTCTATCAAATTTTTCTTCCTTTTAATATATCAATTCAGTGCTATAAATTGTCTCCAAGCTCCTCTTTTGTTGCCTTTGGCACATTTTGGTGTTGTGTTCTCATTTTCATTTAATGGGAAATATTTTAATTTAACTTAAGGTTTCTAATTGATTCAAACATTTGACATGTATTGTTTAATCTCAAAATATTTGGGGGATTGCTACCTACATTTCTGTTTTTCTTTCTTCCTTTTATCAGTCCCATTTTTTGTGACTGGCACAACATCAATGTCAGAACACTTGTCTAATGTGTGTGAGGACCTGGGTGCCATTCTCAGCACTGATCACAATTACAATCAAAAACTATGATTTATAAATTTATATTTTTTAAAACTCAAGGTGTGCAGTTTACTAGGAATTTTTTAGCAATATTGGTAAATATTTTGCTACAACATGTGGGCTTGCAAAGAGTGCATATTCTGCTGATTCCAAATGCAATATTCTGTGTATGTTAAACTAGAGGCAGGTGATTGACTATGCTACTCATTTCAACAGTGTTTTTACTCTTTATTTTCATTGTGTTTCTATAACTTACAGAGATGACAATATTTTGGTGTCCAAGTTTAATATTCCATTTGTCTATTTCTTTTTGTAATTATGTATGTTTTTGCTTTACCTGTTCTATTGATAAGTTAAATATATGTTAAAGATTCTAATTACCTCTTAAAGAGTTGACTCCTTTCACGTCATGATTTGCTTCCCTCTCTGATCACCTACAAATCCTTTTATTGTGAAGTTTGTGTTATATGAAAGTAAGGTAGCTTCTCTGGCTTTCTTTTGATTTGGGTTGGGAAGGCAGGCACACACTTCTGGATCCTTTTACTTATATTCTGTGTTTTCATACTTAAAGTACTTTATTTTTGTACACAGCATATTGTTAGACAATGTTGTTTGTGTTGTTATTGTTGATGCTGCTTAGTCTATTCTGGTAGTCTTTGTTTTTTAATTGGTTACTTAGACCATTCATATCTAAAGGGAATATTGTGTTTTAAAACAGCTCACTTCTGTATTTTCTACTTATCAGAATAAAGGGCCATAACCTTCATTTATACAGTGTTTAGCAGCCATCAGAACACATTGTAATATTTTATGCTCCCCACGTTCTAGCTTTCTATACCAATCTGACATAATCCCAATTATTGAATGTTCTAGAAGTATTAAATATGTTTTGATTACTTTTCTCCATGATTATTCTGGTGTGTTGATAACAATGTATAACAGGTGTCCTTTGGTATTCTTTCCCTATTTTTAGCATCAATTTTGTAATTATTATTTTAGCAGTCTCTGTTACATTTCTCTGTATATAATTGCTCAATCCAAGTTAATGACTTTTTAAAACTTCTTTATTATAATATAATTTATAAGTGAAATTCTGAAATCATTGTTTTCACAGTGTTTTTCTGCAAATTTCTCTCAGCACTTTGATGAAAATTTGATCTCTGAGGGAAAGCCCATTTAGATGCTTGGATTATGTACTCAAAATGTTAGGAAATTACCTGTGAGTTAGCTGAAATTAAGCATTTGAAAATTTCTCATAGTGGTGCATTTTTACTATAATATTTAAGTGCTTATTTTCTTTCTATGTCTCCCTGTAAATTTCAGAATGACTTATATGTCTGAATTGGCACAACATGGAACATGGGATTGTGGACATTCTTTTTCAGCCTTTCAATCCAGAGTTCTGGACACACCATATTTTTAGTTTTCTTTAGCCCTTCTATGCATAGGTTTGAAGACAACTTAGTTCAGTCTGATGTTGAGCACAGATTCAGATGTGTTTCCTTATCTGTATTGGTATTGGGTTTAGATATATTTTTTTCCAATTTATGAGGGATAGAGTCTGGTAGGTTCTTGAAGTCTTCATCTTTTTCCTTATATATATTGAAAAGCATATTGATATATGCCGTTTTTTTCTTTTTCCCTAGTGGAATGGTCAGTTTTTAATTTGGCATATATATGTATATGTGTGTGTGTACATGTATATAAAATGTTCGCATTTGCCATGTCAAAAAATTTGTTCATGTAATTCTCAATATATTTTTGCCAAATAGTGGAGTATATTTGATAGAGCAATTTTACGTAAAATGTAAGTCTCCCATATTTGTTACATCACAGTGACAAATATATTAATGTGGTCACAGATTGAGCAAGAAATTACCAATGGATCTAAGTAAAACTTATACAAAAAAGATATAATTTTAGAAGAAATCTTCTCAAATCCATTACACTGTGAAAGAAAAATACATTGACGTTAATCTAAGAAAAAAATGACATTTTTGAAATGGCAATTAAAAAATATATGTGAGAAAATAATGAAAAATTTACAGTTGCATTTTAGTAAAAAAAAAAAAGAAAAGAAAGGAAATAGGTAAGACACCTAAAACATTAGCTAGCATTTGTTGCCCTTAATGCAGAGAAACTAAAGCAGATACTTTAAAAGCAACTCAGGCCAACAGGAAAAGGGGGCCAGGAACTAGAGAAAAGGTTAGATCAAAATGAATTAACCTAGAAGGTAACACACACGCACAGGAAATTAATGTGAGTCAACTGCCTGTATAGCTGTCCTTATCTCAGCCAGCAAACACACTTGTTCCTTCCTATTACTGCTTATACTCTCCCTTCAACAAAATTAGAGATAAGGAAAATAGTTTCTGCTGGGTATTGAGGGGGTGGGGGGAGAGGGACGGGGCAGAGTGGGTGGTAAGGTAGGGGGTGGGGGCAGGAGGGAGAAATGACCCAAGCCTTGTATGCACATATGAATAATAAAAAAATAAAAACAAATGACATTTTTGAAATGGCAATTAAAAAATATATGTGAGAAAATAATGAAAAATTTACAGTTGCATTTTAGTTAAAAAAAAAAAGAAAAGAAAGGAAAACATACAGTCAGATAACATAATTGTTAAACTGGTCTCTTCTCCAGAACCTAAATTTCATTGACAGAAAACAAAGTAAAACTAATGTAAATTAAATTTTAGCTGGGTGTATTCATATTATTAGGAAACAGAAAATAGTGAAGAAGGTTCAGACATGTAATGGAAAAGCTAAAATAGCATGGCTATATATCCATGTGATGGGGTGGGCCAAGACCAGCATTTTATGATTGTATTCACAGAGATAGAGAAAATATAGAATCAAAATAACCCCTCAAATGTCACATTAGGAAATACATTGAAATGAGTGTGGCAAAAGTGACAAAAATGAAAGGACAGAATGGAAGGAAGGCACTGGATGAAAAGGGTCATAACAAGTATACGCTAGAAAAGAACAAACAAATCTTGAAAGTCATTAAAAATCATTGTTACATATATGAATAACAATGAAAGAATATAGATGAAATATTATAAAATTTTCACAAGAGAAATATCTGTTAAAATTTCAATTAGCATTGAACATGGCAAAGATGAGTGGAGAGGAATTATCAGGAGGTCATATCCTGGCTATAATCATAGTGCAGGTTAATTTGACGAGGACACATTAGAATTTGAGTAGCTCTGAGAATTCATGAAGAAATCTCCTAAGAATTAGAGCACATGTACTGAAAATATAGATTGGTATGGCCTAAGTTATAATTTGCTGGTAGAAGAACACAGGTCAAGTCCAGGATAGAAATTTATTATGATGTTAAAATGTTTAAAATATCCTGTGATGAAAGAGGTAAAAAAATCGGTAATTTGAATGGAACAATAGTATACTGTGAAGTGTTCATAAGAGTGCCAAAATAATAACCATTATGAAATTAACCCCAGATCATAGAAAAATACCAGCAGACATAATTATAAACACTGCCTTCCATATACCAGGATAATTATGAAAGAAAGAGTCTATATTTTTATGTGCCTACCTAAACATTTAACATTCTAGAATCAAAGTAAGGGAGTGCATAGCTGAAATTTAATTATGGGGTAAAAGTAAATTATTATAGTGGCTTCAAGAGGCTTAATAAACTCTATGGATATGAAGGTTATGAAGCCTAAATGCAATTACATGTTTCTGAAATCACACTGAAAAAGAATTATAAGGTGGCCTCAGGTTACTCCTATCAGGATTCACAATTTACCTAAGGAAATATTACCTTATTAGAGAACCAAGTTTAAAAACAAACTCCTGGTCATAATATAATACAATATTGAGGAAAATATATTGAGCTGTAGCAGAAGAAAACAATGTTGTGTAGTGACTAAAAATAATATTAATTATATATGCAGTCTGAAATAGAAAATTTGAAAATTTCGTATTTAGGGAAGTAAAGGGAAAACAGTCTAGTAGCAAAAATTAAGCAATGATGAAGTAAATACCAACCCCCCAAAATACACATGCCAAAACCAACATAAAATGTATTATATTTTTAATATGAAACAAAAAGATTAAAGTAAAACTAATCCAGAAAAGGAAAATAATACATTCCCTGAGGGTAAAAAATCAGAATGAAATAATTTGTCTTTCACCACTGTATTCACAAATGCTATGAAGAAAACAGAATATGGAGGAAGGTTCAGACTACAGTAGCATAGGCTACTGAGGAAGTATGTTCATGTGCAGGGATGGACAATAGCCAGAATATAATACAATTATATAGAAATAAAATGAAATTCATGGAAAACAGAAAGAAAATTGGCAATCATATTGCAGAAGAAAATATATATGTATGCCAAAACTAAAAATCAAAAAGCTAATTTCAAAGAAGACACAGAAGACAGAGTGGAACAAAAGTCCTTCAGTGATAAGGAAAAAGTATCATTACTACTCAATTTTAGAAAGGAAGCATGAAATTCAAGAAGTCATTGAAAAAATCATCACCACCACATACCTGAATAAGAAAGAAAAACACAAATACCTATAATAATCAATGCAGATTTTAGAAGAGGATGTTGATAAAAATCCAACCAGTTTTGCCAGAGGAAAATTTGTGTGGAGCAGGATAATTATAGATTGTCATAACTTAGCATCCAATCACATGGCACATATAGGCGACCAAGACATCTAAGAATTTAGGAATTAAGGAACTCACGTGGAAATTGTTTGAGAAGTTGAGGATATGATCCAAATATTAGGAAGGTCCTGTCTATGTCATTAAATTTTAAATAAATAGAGATTGTATAACAGTGAAAGTAAAATAGAAAGGAAATGCATTAAGGTTTTGTTGTATTTATTATATGAAGAAAGAGGTTCAAAATCAGTATGTGTTGGACCAATAACATTGATAAATATGCATGGGAATGATGAAATAGTAACCATAACAATATAATCCCAAAAAGAGGGCGGAATACCAGAGCACTAAAATGTTCACAGACCAGAAAAATCATGAATTACGTTTAATATAACTCTACAGAGAAACCATTAGAATTTTCAAATTTCTGGTATGAAGTCAAATGTAGTAGAAATTAGAGAAAGTATAATAAACTATAAAAAATATACCATGTGTAAACTAAATCGCAGAGTGATTTTCAACTAGCTACTAAACACCATGTACATAAACATTATCCAGACAAAATACAATTATGAGGAAATTTCAAACATTAAATTGACAAAGAATATCAAGGTAACTATAGGTTCCTGCACTAAGAATAGTGATTAGTGCATCATCAAAGAAATGAGGGGAGGAGAAAAATTCCTAGAAGAAATTAAAAATGTAATTAATTGTTAGAAACATTGGGACCCAGCAAAATCAATGCTATGAGGCAGATTTATAGCTAAGAGTGACTACATTAAACAAACCAGAGACATCTGTAATAAAGAAGCAATGAAAAAACCTCAGGCTCTTAGAAACAGAAGAAGAGTCAAAACCTAAAAGCTGTAAGTGGAATCCCATAGTAAAGACAAGGGCAGAGATTAATGAAATGGAAACTAAAAAAGCAATACAAAAAAATCAAGGAAATAAAAGACATTTATTTTGAATGAGAATAAAGATTGACACTGAGCCAAACAACAAAGACCTAAATTAACAAAATTAGAGATGAAAAAATTTGATATTATAAAAATACCAAAGACATTCATTAAGTAAAAAGGAAATACTTAGAAAACTTACATTCAAATAAACTGCAAAATGTAGAAAACTTGAATGAAATTCTACATGTCTATGACTTACATTCATTAACATAAAAAAAACATATCACTTAAGCATCCGTATAATGACCATTGAGATTGAAATAGTAATAAAGTGTGTACAAAGAAAGAAATGGTTAAGACTTGATTGAGTGACTGCCAAATTATATAGGATATTTAAGAAGTAACTCTGACGCCCCTCAAACTATTCCACAAAATAGAAAAGTGAGGACAGAAAACACATTCTATGAGGTCAATATTACCCTGAAAACAAAACATATGTCACAAAGTAAACAAAAAATTGTAGGTCAATTTCCTTGATTAACACAAATACAAAAATTCTCAATAAAATGATTAAAACTGAATTTATGGATCATTAAAAGAACATGGTCAATTTGGCTTCATTCCAGTGATACAATGATACTTCAATATGAAAATAAATAATGATAATACCACATATAACCAAAATAAAGGGGAAAAAATCACATGATTGTTGTGATAGAGAAAAATTCTTTGGGAATATCTATTATTCCTTCCTTTATGACAAAGTCATTGGAAAAGCAAGGAATAGAAGTAACATCCCTCAATATAATAAAGGATTTAAGTGACAAACATATAGAAAACATTCCTCTAAATGGGAAAAAAATCTCATCCATTTCTTCAATAAACAGAAATAAACTAAGAGTTTTCACTCTCTTGGGAATATCCAAGACACCAGCTTGGGAACAGAAGCAAAAAGCCTAGCTCTGTGACTCCAGAAACCACCCTGAGATGTTGGAGCTACACTTTCCTGATTACTTCTTGCCAAAATAATACCTGCTATCACATTAGGTGCAGAAAAAAAATAAAAGACTGGCCCTTAAATCAGCCTTTAATTGCAGCTAACAGCTACAACAAACAGCACAGCCAGCAAGGTGGGTCTGGCCCTAGGAAAAACCACCCCCCAGCCTTTTCTTGCTCTTTTTTTTTTTCTTTACTTCTCTTTTACTTCCAACAAGCTGAAGACACAGCATCAATCAGAATCAAGTTCTTTGACATCTTGAAGCCTTAGTCTGTGGAAAGCCTACCCACACCACGCAGTGTTGATGAAAGTTCGCATCATTTCTCCCTTCCACTGTTGACTCTAAACCTGCCTGTGTGTGATTTGGCAGATGAACAGGTGAGCATCATGCACAATGCAGGACTTCCCTACCTACCCCCTGGAAACATAAACCAGTGCAGCTGCAGGGCAGACTGAAACCCCACAACAAAAATGAAACATGTAAACAGCAAACTGTAATCTAACACCAATAGTGGGGGCAGGAGGGGAATCTGGAAACTGCCTTGGAGAAAGGGGTGGGACAAGAAGCCAAACTCTCAGCACATAACTCTCAGGGAATAAACACAGGTAAGGCAGAAAATGCTGAGACCAGGGGTGGGGTGACTAACCACCTTCCAAAGCAGCAGAGGTAGTGGATTCCAGAGCTGTTCTCCAGAGGCAGAGGGCAGCATTCAAAACTGAAATGCACACATAAGTGCAAAACATAAATGACAAACTAATCTAACACTGATAGCAGGGTGGAGGTGGAATGCTGGACCTGTCCTGAAGAAAAGGGGTTGGGCAAGGACATAAATACACTGCCAAACATTCAGTGAACAAACACAGGACAGGCAGTAAAGGCAGAAAGCAGTGGTGGGGTGATAAGGTACCTCCCAAAGCTGGGAATGTAGTGGATCCCAGAGCTCATCTCCTGGGCCACAGGGCAGTATTCAAAACCAAACTGCCCCACCTTGCTGGGGGAGGATCAGACAAAACAGAACTGCAGCTGAAGGATAACACAGCTGCCAGCTGGTGAAAACAACAGCTCTGACCACCCTGCATCATCTGGCATAACTACTTCACATCACAATTTCAATTAAACTGGTGGACAGAAGAGCCAAACACTCCTCACAAGCCAGTCACCTTGTGAGATCACATCAGACCTTCTGCTTATATGCCAATACTAGAACTGGATGATAGAGGAATAACTCCAAAATTTAAACCAAAGACTGAATTTCTGTTCTTCCTAAACTTGATGGTTTTTTATTGTTTTTTTCTATTTTGGTTTTTCTCCTTCTTTTTGAATTTTTGTTCTATTATTCTGGGTTTTTAAATTTTATTTATAGTTTTTTCTTCCCGTATTATTAACTTTATCATTACTATCTTCTCATCTCTATTCTTACCCCCTTCACTCTCCCTCTTTCTCCTGTGGTACAATCCAATGTTCTCCCTCCCAACTAATTTTTCTGCTCCTTCTCATCCACTGTCTCCCTCTGTGTTCACCTCTCCCTCCCATCCTTACCAAACATTTCACCATGCTTCCCCTCCCTCTTACACACTCACAACCTGTGACTAGCCTAGGGCACCAATTTACACAACACCAACTCCCTGCAATCCTTGAACAAGCACCCTATATACAACAACAGAAATACACAAAAACACACACAGGGGCCACATACCTCTTCCCTGACTCACCCACCCCACTTCCTGTCCCCCCTCTTAGTGCCATCTTAACCAATTTAGCAAATTTATATATCTAGCCTAATAAGCATTATGCCCCAACTCCCACTGCTTATAGATAATATCACCAAGAGGTCTTCTATATAATATATAAACAACTGGTCAGGCATTGAACATGTGAGTTAGTTATTGCTAAATTACACGTCCAGTACAGTGACAGAAATAACACACCAACTTAGTTAATAACCAAGACAGGCACAACAACAGGAAGAAAACAGACAATTAATAGTACCAACTAGACTATGAAGAACATAGTTTCAAAGCACCAAGTGGAATGAAGGGAAGAAGAAGAAAGATAGAAACCACTCTCCTTAAAAAAAATTCAATCCTGGATTCAGTGGGTAATGAAGAAAATACATACTCAGTTCCTGACCCCAAAAAATCAAAGATAAATGTCACTAGGGAGCCCGATGACACCCACAAAAACATCCTCAAAGAAAAAAATCTTGTATGAAAGCACTCAGAAAATTATGGAGAAGATACTAGACATGATTAACCAAAATGTACAAACTGCACTCAAGAAATTTCAAGACACCAAAAATAAAGAACATGAGAAGACACTGAAAAAAATAAATGAATTCAGAGATGACTTAAACACCAAAATGATGTTCTCCAATTCCATCCATTTACCAGCGAATGATAACATTTCATTCTTCTTCATGACTGCATAAAATTCCATTGTGTATACACACCACATTTCCTTGATCCATTCATCAGTAGTGGGGCATCTTGGCTGTTATTCTGAGTGAGGTTAGCCTGGACCAAAAGACCAAAAATCGTATGTTCTCCCTCATATGCGGACAGTAGATCAAAGGCAAACACAACAAGGGGATTGAACTTTGATCACAAGATGAAAGCAAGAGCACACAAGGGAGATATAAGGATAGGTAAGACACCTAAAAAATTAGCTAGCATTTGTTGCCCTCAACACAGAGAAACTAAAGCAGATACCTTAAAAGCAACTCAGGCCAATAGGAGAAGGGGTCCAGGAACTAGAGAAAAGTTTAGATCAAAAAGAATTAACCTAGAAAGTAACATACATGCACAGGAAATTAATGTGAGTCAGCTCCCTGTATAGCTATCCTTATCTCAATTGGCAAAAACCCTTGCTCCTTCCTGTTATTGCTTATAATCTCTCTTCAACAAAATTAGAGATAAGGGCAAAATAGTTTCTGCTGGGTATTGAGGGGGTGTGGGGAGAGGTAGGGGGTGGAGTGGGTGGTAAGGGAGGGGGTGAGGGCAGGGGGGAGAAATGACCCAAGCATTGTTTACACATATGAATAATAAAAAAATTTAAAAATGTCAAAGTGAAACAAAGGACACTATAAAAAGAGAGATAAATGAACTAAAGATGAAAATATAAAATATAAAAAAGAAGTGACCAAAGACATGGAAAAACTCAAAAAAAGTATCAAACAGAAACAAAAGACAGAGTGGAAGGCCACTGCAGCAGACTAGAACAAGTAGAAGACAGAATTTCAGAATTCAAAGGTGAAATACAAATAAAAGAAAAAACAGAAGAAATCTTAGTCAAACAACTCAAGAGCTGTGAAAGGAATATGCAAGAACTCAGCTACTCCAACAAAAGGCCAAACCTGAGAATAGTGGGCATTGAAGAAGAAGAAGAGGTGCAAGAAAAACGAAATGTGTAAAATATTCAACAAAATAATTACAGAAAATTTCCCAAATCTAGAGAAAGCTGTGCCCATACAGATATAGTAAGTCTCCAGAACACCAAACAGACCTGACCAAAATAGAACTACCCCACAACCTATTATCATTAAAACAACAAGTACAGAGACTAGAGAAGGAGTATTGAAGTCTGTAAGAGAGAAAAAACAAATAACATACAAAGGTAAACCCATCCAAATCACAGCAGATTTCTTAACAAAAATCTTAAAAGCAAGAAAGGTATGGAGTGAGGTATTTTGGGTACTGAATGAAAATAACTACAATCTTAGGATACTCTACTCAGCAAAACTATCATTCAAAATAGATGGAGCAATAAAAATCTTCCATGATAAGCAGAAACTCAAACAATATAGGACCACCAAGCCTCCACTGCAGAAGATTCTCCAAGGAATTCTGCACACAGAAGATGAAAACAAACAAAATGAGAAGTATCAAGCCACAGGACAAGGAAAGACAAGGAATCAAACAGTAACATTGATATAGCTGCATACAAGCAAAGGCTTAAACAACAAAAAGAGCTAAATGGTAAGAATGAACACATACCTAAAATATATGCTCAACTATGCCATCAAAAACACACCATTTGCAAACTGGATTTCAAAGAAAGATCTAACAGTCTGTTGTTTGCAAGAAACCCAACTCATTGACAGAAACAAACAGTGGCTTAGGGTGAAAGCGTGGAAGATGATTTACCAAACTAATGGTCCCTGAAAACAAGTAGGAGTAGTGATACTTATATAAGACAAAGTACATCCCAAACTTACATTGATCAAACAAGATAAAGAAGGTCACTTCATGCTCATTAAAAGGGAAGTGCACCAAAAAGAAATAACAATTATCAATCTATATGTACCCAATATCAGTAAACACAATTTCATGATACTCTAAAGGACTTATAAGTGTACACATAGACTCCAACACAGTAGTAGTGGGAGATATTAACACACCCCTATCACCGATAGATCATCCAAACAAAAAGTCAGTAAAGAAATTCAAGAAATAAATCACACCATAGGTCAAATGGAACTAACTGATGTCTACAGAATATTTCATCCAACATCTACACAATATACATTATTCTCAGCAACACTTGGAAACTTCTCCAAAATTGATCATATCTCAAGGCACAAAGCATTCCTCAGGAAATATAAGAAAATAGAAATCACTTCCTACATTCTATTTGATCACAATGCAATAAAACTAGATCTCAACAACAAAAATAAGAGCAGAAAATATGTAAACAATTGGAAGTTGAGTAATACATTGCTCAATGATCAGTACGTCATATGTGAAATAAGAGAGGAAATTAAAAGTTTCCTGGAAGTTAATGAAAATTAAAACACCACCTCCCAGAACCTAAGGGACACTGCAAAGGCAATGCTATGAGGAATGTTTATAGCCATGAGTGCATATATTAAAATGACAGAGATATCTCAAATAAACAACATAATGCTACCTATCAAATTCTTAGAAAAAGAAGAACAAGCAAAACCCAAAGAAGCAGAATAATTTGAAGGAAACACCTCCTAACAAAAATTCTCTTTTTAGAAAATATATACTGAAATCAAATACAGAAGAAAATAATACTGTGAAGTTACAAAAATACTGCTAAATATATGAGAAGGAAAGTTGGAAATTTCTCCATTGGGTTTGTAGGAAAATGGAAAAAATTCCAGTCAAATAACTTAATCAGTTACACAACACATCTAAAAATAACAAAATAAGATACAACAAATTACATATAGTCTATCATAGTTTATCATAATTGTCTTAAGAAATTAAAAAAATTAAACTGAATACTAGTGTATAAAATAGAATATTTTCTCTGAGAGGTTGAATGATAAGTTTGGCAGACAACTATATCAGGAAAACATAGAATGAAGTCATAGCTTCAGACCTTATAAAGATATGGACAAAAATTAGTGTTATACAGGTTACTCCAGAGGCACCTGCACACCCATGTTTATTGCGGCACTATTCACAATAGCCAAGTTATGGAAACTGCCAAGATGTCCCACCACTGACGAATGGATTAAGAAAATGTGGTATCTATACACAATGGAATTTTATGCAGCCATGAAGAAGAACGAAATGTTATCATTCTGAGTGAGGTTAACCTGGCCCAAAAGACCAAAAATCATATGTTCTCCCTCATATGTGGACATTAGATCAAGGGCAAACACAACAATGGGATTAGACTATGAGCACATGATAAAAGTGAGAGCACACAAGGGAGGGATGAGGATAGGTAAGACACCTAAAAAATTAGCTAGCATTTGTTGCCCTTAACACAGAGAAACTAAAGCAGATACCTTAAATGCAACTGAGGCCAATAGGAAAAGGGGAACAGGTACTAGAGAAAAGATTAGATCAAAAAGAATTAACCTAGAAGGTAACACCCACGCACAGGAAATCAATGTGAGTCAATACCCTGTATAGCTATCCTTATCTCAACCAGCAAAAACCCTTGTCCCTTCCTGTTATTGCTTATACTCTCTTTACAACAAAATTAGAAATAAGGGCAAAATAGTTTCTGCTGGGTATTGAGGGGGTGGGGGGAAGAGGGAGGGGGTGGAGTGGGTGGTAAGGGAGTGGGTGGGGGCAGGGGGAGAAATGAACCAAGACTTGTATGCACATATGAATAATAAAAGAAAAAAAAACAAAAACAAAAACAAAAAAACTTAGAAAAAAAATTAGTGTTATATTTTCACATGAAAAGGGAGGCACAAGAAGAAAATACAATGCATATTTATATAGAAAGATAAAATTCATAGTAAAAAGGAAAGAAAATAATCTCAATTTGTTCAGTAGAAAATACATTATTTTGAGAATTTGAAGAAAGAAAAATTTCAAAGGAGACATAAAGAAAACAGAAGTATTTACAGAATGTTGTTGAGAAAGAAATTTCCACGTGAACTCTAAATAATAAAAAAAGACTGCAATTGCAACATGCGGGTAGGGCTGTATACTGGAGAAATCAAAAGGGGTATGCACCCAGGAGAACTCTAAATAAACAAAGTCTGCAGGGCTAGGTGAGTATAAAACTCATTCCTGAGATCTGCATAAATAAGGCCTGCAGCAGCAGATGTTTAACAGTAGGTGGCAGGTGAGCTGCAGCCTCAGATAGACATTCACAAAACTATCCAGACTCTCCTTTTTTTTGTTTTGTTTTTCTCTTCCTTTGATGAGATAATGACAGAACTAGGACTGGGTGATGAAGGAATAACTGAAACTATATTGCATTTCAATTTGGGATTTTTTTGTTTTGTTTTGTTTTGTATTTGGTTTTGGGATTTTTTTTTTTTTTTGGTTTTTTTCTTCTTTGATGAGACGATGACAGAACTTCTTCTCAGACAACAACACCAGGACTGGAGGCTGAAGGACTAACAACAAAATTATTAACACTGAAGCTTTCTTGCATTTGAAATTGGGGATTTTTTTAAATTGTTATTATCCTCTCTCTGTCTCTCTAATGCCTGTTTAGCTCTCCATTGATTAGTATGCTATCTCTCCCTGTTTATTTCTTTGGCTCTGTATTTGTGTGTGTGTGTGTGTGTGTGTGTGTGTGTTTGTCTGTTTTGGTGTTTTTCCCTTTTTCTTTACCTTCTTTGCTTTCCCTCTCCTCTCACCCTTCCACTTTAGATATTACCATTGTTATTATTACAAGATAGATAATACTGAATTACACAGAGTACAGGGACAGTAACAATAGCAAGGGCAATGATGGGAAGAAAGAAAAAAAGGGAAAACATTTTCCCACCAATAATAAATTAGTACAGGAACCAGAAGGAAATGTAAAAACAGATATGCAGATCCAGACTCCAACAAAATGAAGATAAACTATGCCAAAGAACCCAAAGAAGCCCACAAGAACACCTGGAATGAAGAAATCTTGCAAGTAATCAATGAGAATTTTATAGAGGTGATATTGGATATGGTCAACCAAAATGTACATGAGACACTAAAGAAATTCCAAGACAAAAAAATGGAGAATTTGAGAAACCACAAGAACATATAAAGAAACTGTAGAAGCACTGTATAAACACCAAAGTGAAACAAAGAACACAAAAAATAAAGAGCTAAATGAACTCAGAACAAAAATAGACATTATTAAAAAGGAAGAAAATCAGGATATGGAAAAACCTCAGAAAAAAGAATGAATGAGAAATGCAAAGCAAAATGGAAGGCGAATCCAGCAGACTAGAACAAGCAGAAGACAGAATCGCAGAACTCAAAGATGAAATGGTAATTAAAGGAAAAACTGAAGAACTATTAAACAACTCAAGACCTATGAAAAGAAAATGCAAGAACTTACTGACTCCATCAAAAGACCAAACCTGAGAATCATGGGCATTGAAGAAGGAGAAGAGGTGCAAGCAAAAGGAATGCATAATATATTCAACAAAATAATAACAGAAAATTTCACAAATCTAGAGAAAACTATGCCCATACAGATACAGGCAGCCTCCAGAACACCAAACAGACATGACCAAAATAGAACTACCCCACAGCATATTATCATTAAAACACAAATACAGAGACTAGAGAAAGAATATTGAAGGATGTAAGAGAGAAAAAAAATGACATACAAAGGTAAACCCATCAAATTCAGAGCAGACTTCTCAACAGAAATATTAAAAGAAAGAAAGGCTTGGGGTGAGGTCTACCGGGCACCAGATGAAAATAACTTCAACCCTAGAATACTCTACCCAGCAAAACTATCATTCAAAATAGAGGAAAAATAAGTCTTCCATGATAAGCAGAAACTAAAACAATAGATGATCACAAAGCCACTGGAACAAAAGATTCTTCAAGAGATTGTGCACACGGAAAGTGAAATCCAACATAACCATGAAAGGACAGGCAGTACCAAACTACAGGAAAACAAAAGGCAAGAAAGTAGAGAGTAACATGGAATTACCTACACATAATCAAACACTCGAACACTGAGACAACTAAATGACAGGTATCGCCACTACCTATCAATACCAACACTTAATGTTAATGTACTTAATTCCCCCATCAAAAGCCACTGTCTGACAAACTAGATTAAAAAGGAAGATCCAACAATTTGTTGCTTACAGGAGACCCATTTTATTGATAGCAATAAGAATAGGCTTAGAATGAAAGGCTGGAAGAAGATTTAAAAAGCCAATGCCCCCTGAAAACAGGCAGGAGTAGCAACACTTATCTCAGACAAAGATGACTTCAAACCTACATTGATCAAATGAGATAAAGAAGGACATTCCATACTAATAAAAGGGTAAATAGACCACAAGAAAATAACAATTATCAACCTATATGCAGTCAGTGTCAATGTGCAAAATTTCATCAAACATACTCTGAAGGACCTAAAAGCATATATTAATTCCAACACAATGGTCGTGGGAGACTTTACACCCCATTATCATCAATAGATAGGTCATCCAAACAAAAAAAATCCATAAAGAAATCATAGCTCTAAAACATACCATAGATCAAAAGGACCTAGTTGATGTCTACAGAACATTCCATCCAACTTCTACACAATATACATTCTTCTCAGCAGCCCATGGAACCTTTTCCAAAATAGATCATATCCTAGGGCACAAAGCAAGCCTCAGCAAATATAAGAAAATAGAAATTATACCATGCATTCTATCTGATCACAATTCAATAAAACTAGAACTCAACAACAAAAATAATGACAAAAAACATGCAAACAGCTGGAAACTGAATAACTCATTGCTTAATGAACAATAGGTCATTGATGTAATAAATGAGGAAATTGGAAATTTCTTGGAAGTCAAAGAAAATGAAAACACAACCTACCAGAAACAATGGGACACAGCAAAGTCAATCATAAGAGGAAAGTTTATAGCCATGGTGCATATATTAAAAAGACTGAAAGATCTCAAATCAATGACCTAATGATACATCTCAAACTCCTAGAAAAACAAGAAAAAGCAAATCCCAAAACAAATAGAAGGAGAGAAATAATAAAAGTAAGAGCTGAAATCAATGCAATAGAACACAAAAAAACTATACAAAGAATTAATGAAACAAAAATTTGGTTCTTAAAAAAAAAAAAAAACAAGATCAAGTGACCCCTAGCAAACCTGACAAAAATGAAGACAGAAAAAACTCAGATTAATAAAATCAGGAGTGCAAAAGGAGAGATAACAACAAAGACCATGGAAGTCTAGGAAATCATCAGAGACTATTTTGAGAACCTATGGTCAAATAAATTTTAAAATCTTGAAGAAATGGACAGATTTCTAGTTACTCATGATCATCCAAAACTGAACCAAGAGGAAATTTATCACCTAATAGATCTATAACACAAAATGAAATTGAAGCAGCAATCAAGAGTCTCCCAAAAAAGAAAAGGCCAGGATCTGACAGACTCTCTGCTGAATTCTGTCAGACTTTTAAAAAAGAACTAATACCAACCCTCCTTAAACTGTTCCATGAAATAGAAAGGGAAGGAAAACTGGCTAACACATTTATGAAGCCAGTATTTCACTTATCCCATAACCAGGCAAAGATGCCACAAAAAAGCAGAATTACAGGCCAGTCTTCTTAATGAACATTGATGCAAAAATCCTCAATAAAATAATGGAAAATCGAGTTCAACAACACATCAAAAAGATCAGTCACCATAACCAAGTAGGCTTCATCCCAGGAATGCAGGGATGGTTCAACATACAAAAATCAATAAACAAAATAAACCACATTAACAGAAGCAAAGACAAAAACCACTTGATCATCTCAACAGATGCAGAAAAAGCCTTTGATAAGATCCATCACCATTTCATGATAAAATCTCTAAGAAAACTAGGAATAGAAAGAAATTATATCAACATTATAAAAACTATATATGACAAACCTACAGACAGCATTATACTTAACAGAGAAAAACTGAAACTATTCCCTCTAAAATCAGGAATGAGACAAGGATGCCCACTATCTCCACTCCTACTCAACATAGTACTGGAATTCCTAGCCAGAACAATTAGGCAAGAAGAAGGAATAAAAGGAATACAAATAGGAAAAGAAACAGTCAAAATATCCCTATTTGCAGGTGATATGATCCTATACCTTAAAGACCCAAAAAACTCTATTCAAAAGCTCCTAGACACCATCAACAGGTATAGCAAGGTAGCAGGATATAAAATCAACATAGGAAATTCATTAGCATTTCTATACACTAATAAAGAACAAACTGAGAAAGAATATAGGAAAACAATTCCGTTTACAATAGCCTCAAAAAAAATCAAATGCCTAAGTGTAAAATTAAAAAGTGATGTGAATGACCTCTACAGAACTACAAACTTCTGAAGAAAGAGATTGAGGAACACTATAGAAAGTGCAGAGATCTCCCATGCTCATGGATTGGTAGAACCAACATAGTAAAAATGTCTATACTCCCAAAAGCAATCTACATGTTTAATGCAATTGCCACCAAAATCCCAATGACATTCATCAGAGATTGAAAAATCTACCATTAAATTTATTTGGAAACACAAGAGGCCACGAATAGCCAAGGCAATACTCAGCAAAAGAACAACACTGGAGGTATCACAATACCCAACTTCAAACTATATTACAAAGCAATAACAAAAACAGCATGGTACTGCTAAAAAACAGACATGAAGACCAGTGGAACAGAATACAGGACCTGGATATGAAGCCACAAAACTATAACCAACTTATCTTTGACAAAGGCACTAAAAATATACAAAGGAGAAAAGACAGCCTCTTCAACAAAAACTGCTGGGAAAACTGATTAACATCTGCAAAAAACTGAAACTAGATCCATGTTTATCACCCTATATCAATATTAACTCAAAATAGATCAAGAATCTTAATATCAGATCCCAAACTCTAAAGTTGGTACAGGAAATAGTAGGAAATACTTTGGAACTAATAGGTATAGGCAAGGACTTTCTCAATGGAACCCTAGCAGCTCAGCAACTAAGAGATAGCATAGATAAATGGGACTTCATAAATCTAAAAAGCTTCTGCTGAAGAAAAGAAAAGGTCTCTACAGTGAAGAGACCACCCACAGAGTGGGAGAAAATATTTGTCAGCTATACGTCAGACAAAGGTGTGATAACCAGAATATATAAAGAACTCAAAAAACTAAATTCCCCCAAATTAATGAACCAATAAAGAAATGGGCAAGTGAACTAAACAGAACTTTCTCAGAAGAAGAAATTCAAATGGCCAAAAAACACATGAAAAAATGCTCACCATTTCTAGCCATAAGGAAATGCAAATTAAAACCACACTGATTCCACCCCACCCCTGTTAGAATAGCCATCATTAGCATCACCACTAACAACAGGTGTTGGCGAGGATGCAGGAAAACAGGAACACTTTTACACTGCTGGTGGGAATGCAAACTAGTACAACCACTCTGGAAAAAAATTGGAGACTTCTTAAAAATCTAAACATAGATCTGCCATATGATCCAGCCATACCACTCTTGAGGATATACCCAAAAGAATGTGATACAGGTTACTCCAGAGGCACCTGCACACCCATGTTTATTGCAGCACTATTCACAATAGCCAAGTTATGGAAACAGCCAAGATGTCCCACTACTGATGAATGGATTAAGAAAATGTGCATTTATACACGATGGAATGTTTTGCACCCATGAAGAACAATGAAATCTTATCATTCGCAAGTAAATGAATGGAACTGGAGAACATCATTCTGAGTGAGGTTAGCTTGACCCAAAAGACCAAAAATCATATGTTCTCCCTCATATGCATACAGTAGATCAAGGGCAAACACAACAAGGGGATTGAACTTTGATTACATGATAAAGCAAGAGCACACAAGGATAGGTAGGACACCCAAAAAACTAGATAGCATTTGTAGCTCTCAATGCAGAGAAACTAATGCAGATACTTTAAAGTGACAGAGACCAACAGGAGAAGGGGAACAGGAACTAGAAAAAAGGTTAGCTGGAGAAGAATTAATTTAGAAGGTAACACACATGTACAGTATAGCAATGCGAGTCAACTCCCAGTATAGCTATTCTTATCTCAACTAGCAAAAAATCCTGCTCCTTCCTATTATTGTTTATACTCTCTCTTGAACAAAATTAGAGATAAAGGAATAATAGTTTCTGTCTGGTAGTGAGGGGATAAGGGGGGAGAAGGAGAGGGCAAGGTAGGTAAAGGAGGGGGTGGGAGGAAGGGAGGAGAAATGACCCAAACACTGTATGCACATATGAATAAAAGAAAAAAATCCACTAATAAAAATATTAAAAGTAAGAAGAATCCTCAGTAAGGCATAAAGAAAACAATAAACAGCAGTAATTTTAATAAAAAGCAGAAAAATAATCATTACAATAGAGATTTTATAACCATGGAATTGAGAAATTTCTAGCTAGGCATATTAATTTTGAAAAAAAGAAGAAAAATTATTGCTATCAACAATAAAGAGGAGACACCTAAAGAATACATTCATTCACTAAAAATAAAAATATGACATTTTAAAATTCTCTTTATTTTAATAGTACAGAGGTTTGAACATAGGGACCTTTTAATTTTCCAAATGTATGTTTTTGGCACTTTTACCAAATAGCAGATAGCTGTAGACTTGTGGGCTTTTTTCTATATCTTCTATTCTATTCCAATAGTTTATATATCTGTGGTTATGCCCCTGTCATTTGTTACTATCTCTGCACTTTAATTTGAAATGAAGCACCTCTGAAGTGTGATAACTCTAGCCTTGTAGACTTTCATATTTCCATATGAATTTTAATATTTGTTTTTCTACTTCTATGAAAATGACATATTAATTTTGGTCATGATGTCATATATCATCTACAAATAGGGATCAATTGTGTACTTTTCTGTTTGAATTCTTTTCTTTTTCTTGTCTTATTGCACTTGCTGGGAGTTCAAGCACTATATTGAATAAGTAGAGAGAGTGAACACTCTTTTTTATTGTTTTTATATTTAGTCATATGTATATACATTGTTGGGCCACCTCTCCCCCCTCCCTCTACATCCTCCTCCCTCTCTTCCCCCACCTCTCACCTCCCTCTCTTCCAGGCAGAACCTGTTCTGCCCTCTTGCTCTCCAGTATTTTTGAAGAGAAAACATAAGAGATGATAAGAAAGACATAGCATTTTTGCTAGATAGAGGTAGAGATAGCTATACAAAGAGATTCCTAGCATTGCTTCCATGCACGTATGTATTAGAACCCACATTGGTTCATCTCTACCAGACCTCTTCCCTAATTCTTGGTCACCTTCAAATAGTGGCCTCTGCCAGTTTAAGATTACTATATTTGCTCACCTACAGTGGTCACATCAGCCACATTCTCATTTTAGGTTTCTTTCCCTTTCCCTATTCCTCCCAAACACATTCTAACCTTAGTGTGTGACCCATGTCCAATAATATTACTGCATTTGTTTTAGGTCTATAATCCTCATATGAGGGAGAACATACAATATTTGGCCTTCTGGCATAGCTAATTTGGCTTGAGATGTTCTCTAGTAACATCAATTTACTTACAAATAATAAAATTTCATTCTTCTTTGAAGGATCCAGTGACATCACACCTGGGCATATATTTGAAAAAACATACTCCAGGATATGATAGAATCACTTACATACCTGGCACTATTTACAATAGCCAGGCTTTGGAAGCAGCCCAGATGCCCCATAACTAATGAATGCATTAAGAAAATATGGTTTATATATGCAATAGAGTTTCACTTAATATCCAGAAGCATTTTTTTTAATTTTGTATGTACATTTCTATAATCACATTGATGAAAATGTAATGTCCTAAGTCAGACCCATATTGTTTCAAAGAACATGTACTTACCTTCTTAAGAGATTTCCTTATGAGTTCTATGATTCCCACAAATATGCATATGTCCTTGTCATTTTCATATGTATGGTAATTATGAGCCAAGCTATGACAACAGATAAATTCAATTTCTCCATCCAGTTTTGGTGATTGGATTTCAACCAGATCCATTTCTTGTTAAAACTTGAAGTATTAATGTCTTTCTTTAATATTCTTCAAATATATGGCAGTGAATTTTTGATTATGCCTTATAAAATTTGATTCTTATTAGCTGAATCTTGTATAATGGTTCATGTTCTCCTGTCTGTGATGTACTTTTCCATTCAATTTCTTCATTGAAATTAGTTTTTAATTATCTTTGTGTGTCACTATATATTCTCCAGATAAATCTCAGTGATGATTTTTTCAATGAATTTCTCTTCATCTTTCTAAAGCATTATGTTAACAATGAGAATTTTATATTATTGTTTTACTTTTTAGTGAATAAGTTTTCCTTTAGAAGTCTCCTACCTTTGGCAGATAGTGTTTATTTTTTCTTTTCTTAAGTTAGTTAAGTTTAGCTAGAAGTTTCTCAATTCCATTGATTTTAAGTTCTACACTATGTTTATTCTTATTTTTGGGGCTTTCTATTAAATTAATTATTGATATTTTTATTTCCTTTCCCCCTTGCTGAAGAATCTTTATTCTACTTTCTGGTTTTTCACTTGGTGGATGTTAAATATAGAAAGAAGTTTTGTTGTGGTATTTTTACACATGCATATAATTTATCAATTTCATTTATACTCCATATCTTTTCTCCTGTCCCTTCTTCATTTTTCATGTGTTTCTTTACTCAATTTTACACATGCATACTAATTACTTTGATCATTTTCACCAACCATCACCCCATCCCTTCCTCTATTCTCCTCCACTTTAGTTCACAGAAAAGGTCCCTCTTTAAAGATCTTTTAGTGGTTGTTGTTCTAGATTCCAAATATGTGTGAATACACACAATATTTCTCTTTCTGAGTCTGGCTTATACTACTTAACATGTTGATCTTTCATTCCTTCAGATATATGCTGTATATCATGCTAAAAGTCATTTTTCATAGTGAATTGTGGCCTTGCATTTTTTAGACTTTTCATTCTTTTTTCTCACCCACACTATATACTCTATGTTTTCCTGAATGCTTAGTGTACACAGAACTGAAAGACAACTTAATTGTTCCTGTATTTCATGCTCTTACAAAGTGCATTTTCTTCACGTTCTGGATTGGTAGTGCATTTAGATTACTTTCTGTGTTATTAGGGTTAACATAGAACCTAAAGAGGTTGCACAATGGTTTTCTTTGTACTGTTTTCCATTTATTCATAAGTGCATACATGGTTTGGGGCATTTCTCCCCCCTGTCCCTGTCCCCCACGCCCCTAGCTTCCAGACAGAACCTGTTCTGCTTTGCTGCAATTTTTATTTATTTATGTACATGTTTTTTCAGTTTTTCCATAATATTTGTATGTCACATTTGTAATTAGAGTCATTTTTACAACTCCAAAAATTCCATTTCTCTTCTGTTTCATCTCAAATTATTGTTCATAATAGTGGAATATATTCTCAAATATAGTTTCTTCCAAATTTATATCTCCCTTTGGGCTAGTCATTCACTTGGATAGATCACTGATTCCTGGAACAGGTAAATTATGGCCAGGTAGATATTATTTGTCATTATGGTTTCAGAAACTTCCTTCAAACTCTATGTTGTCTCTATGTTTTTCATATCCTTACTGTCTAGCAGGCAGCTAAAAATCTAATAATTTACCTTTCAATAATATATGTGTTTTGATATACTTCTAGACTTCTTTGGCATGTTGAGTCAATCGTGGAATCTTTAAATTCTAGTTGCCTATACTTAGATTTATAAGCAGCCAGTTTTGATAATTTTTGATATGAGGAGGACAATGTTTAAATTTGTCCCTTCTGATATTTTTCCAAGGCTATTGAGCCAATTTTGTTATTATTATTTCCAGACTCTCATACATACCTCTCAGTATATTATTGCTCTATCCATATTACCAATATTTTTACTGCTTTATTCATAGAATAATTTATAACTAAAATCTGAAAGCTTTATCTCATTTAGTTTTTCTGTACATGCCTATCAGCACTTGAATGAAACCTTATTCTTAGAGTATGGGCACATCCTTATGCTTGGAACATGTTCTCCACTTTTTCAATTTCCTTCTGAGTGCTCTGACTTCCTCAAAGTCTAATATACTGGTGAACTTCTTGTATAATATGAATAGAAGCTGTGCTATATACTTCCACCTTTTATTAATTTACCTTCTTGATGGTGATTCTTTTTAACCACATAATGTCTTCTAAAAATTGAACATACAATGTCTACATGATGGCAAATTTCTTTAACACTTATCCAGGCATCCAGTAGTGAGTTTTTTGTTTCTGCCTTCTGATTTTTTTCATTCATAAAATGTTGTGGTAATGGTCTTTTCCCCCAGTCACTGAAAATTAATTCTCCTTACTTTATATGTTTTTTGAAATTACTCATATTTTACTATTTTCATAATAATGTATTTTATGTAGGCTTACAATAACATATTAGTACTCTCTTTCTATGTTTTTCCATGAATTTCTATCTGTCTCTATGTGCAAGCTTTTCTCTTTTGTAGTGAAAATAATATTAAAGTTTTATAGGACAGAAATTTACTATAACAGGAAAAAATTGAAGTGAAAGGAGTGAAATGAGAGAAACACTACCTGCCCTCATGCAGGAAATGGAAGTAGAGACTTCTGAGCAAGTCTTGATCTATCCCGGTCTTCATCTATCATGCCACGTTGAACTGTAACCCTTCTTTATTGGCATTTTCATCCATAATGTCTGAAACTTTGTCTTTATTCTATGTTGCTCTGTGAAGTTGTTTTATTGGTTAGCCTAAGACCTTCCTGCTACATGGAACTATGGACCTCATTTTTTTTATTATGAAGTGTGAAGTTAGCAACTTAAACTCAGTTTTCCTTATAGTCTTCCAGTACACAGGAACAGATATCTCACTTCAGTATAATATTGCATCATCTCAAGGAAATTTTTTTTCTTTTCTGAAAAACAATGGTTATTTTGTTCCTTTCTTTTCATTTTTGTTCTTATTCTTTTTTATAAGTCATGTCACAGTATTGACTAATTTATATAATTGAATTTTCCATTTCTCTCTAAAAAGACATTTAAAAATTATATTGCAGATGAATTCTTGTATTCATTGCAACTAAAAAAATATATTTTCTTCCATGTATAATCTCAATATATTTACCTGAACATATTTCCTAAATAAGTTTTAAGTAGAGAAATATATTTTGACAAAGAATTAACTTTTAAATTTACATCTTTCTTTGTGTAAGTAATTACTTTTATAAAATGGTAAATTATTCTGCTGGTAATCTTCATTCACCTTGATTTTCTTCATTATTGTGATATCAGAATATTCCTCAAAATTCAATATTGTCCTGGTAAAATTCTTTTAAAATGCTTATCAGTCAGCTAAAATTAGTCTCATTTTCAATGCAATGTACCTTTGTTTCACTTTCTAGATTTTAATGGCATTTTGACTTTATCTTGAATTCTTGAAGTCATGGATATCCAGTTAAATATAACCTTTCATAGGAGAAAAATAGAGACAATGAACCAATTAAGTTATAATGCATATATACATGGAAATGTCATAATGAAACATGTTGTATGGCAATCTTAAACAAACAAAAATGTCTGTTTTTTCCCAAAACATAGAATGAGAAGACAAAACTGGTCCTGTCTGCAGGTTGGTACCAGTGGAAGGGGAGAGGATATAAGGAAAAGGTATAAGAGTATGAATGTAATGGCAATGTTTTATATTCATATATCAAAATGGAAAAATGAGACATGTTGAAACTACTCCAGGAATGGAGGTGGAAGTGATAAAAGAGAATTATTGAGGGGGTGAATTCAACTGTGATATATTGTAAGAAATTTTGTAAATATCATTATGCATCCCTAATACAACAATAGCATGACAATAAAAATGAATGAATGTAGAGTTTTTAATCCTATTGAAATCATCATAAGGAGACTAATGTGGAAAGAAGGAAATAGAAGGAAGAACCATTTAAGGATTTAATACATAAACACATGGAAATGTCACAGTGGAGCTACTTGTATAGCTATCTCAAACAAACATAAATATCTTTTTTTCAAAAACAGAGAACAGGAAGTAAAACAGGTCATGTCTGGGGGTTGTTACCAGTGGAAGGAGGGAGGGTATAATGAAAGGGTGTAGGAGGGTGGATATATTTTATGTCATGTATGAAAATGGAAAAATTAGACCTGTTGAAACTATTCCAGGAATCAGGGAAGGAAAAGGATGGAAAGGGTGGATTTAACTCTGGTATATTGTAAGAATTTTTTAACTGTCACAATGTATTCCCAATATAGCAATAATATTAAAATTAAAAAGTAAAAGAAAAAAGACTTGCCCACTTCATGGGACAATGATTACCTCTGGTAGTTTTATAACTATGATATTCCAAAATTTTCAACTTGTTACCCAGTTTAAGATGGCAAACTATCCCTAGTCTACCATAAAAGCCCTTTCCTCACTCCAGGAATGTTGTCTTGCTTTCTGATTGCCAAGAGCCTGCTGAGGCAATTTCAGAGATAGTTTCTAGGAAAGTAACAATGTATCCCTGGCAACTGTTGTTGTCAAAAGCCTCAGAGGTGTGGTTTCTCTGAGCAAGCAGTACTCTGTATGCTGAGCCAGGAAGCAAGGGAAGGCAAATCAGGCCCAACACAACTTTGAATTTCCCAAGAATCCAAGGAAGAAACTTCATTGATAAGAGATTTTTCTTCCAAGTGTCCTCTTTGATAACAGCCATTTCTTATTCTCATAACAAAGTATTTTTAAATGTAATACATGAGGTCTCATTTCTTTTTCTATTTTCTATAAATTTCAATCTTTATAAACGTATGTTTTATCCTGGTATGGGCCTATCTTGGAACAAGGAATGTTGTACATCCTTTTTTGTCTTTTACATACTGTCTGAAATGACTTCCACATACCCCAGTTTCCTGAGACCATTTGTGTACACTGGTATGAATGCCAAATTAGTTCAGTCTAAATTTGCACTCTGTCCAAGAATATATTCTTTAACTTTCTAGATTGTTACTGGTTTTAAATTCTTTCTTTTCTTAGAAAAGCTACAGTAGAGTGAATGTAGGTTTGTAGCATCTGTATTTTGTGATTTTTGTTTTGTGTGCTACAGAATTACTAATTATTATATCTATATTTTTCTTTTTCTCCTTCAAAATGCTACGGTTAATTTTTCAATTTTATCTCACATATATACTGAATATTATTTATCATTCCTTCAAAAAATTCATATTCTTTTCTCTTTAATCTAAATATATTTTCCTAGATAGTGAAAGTATTTTAAAAGCAGTTTACTTTTAAATTATATATTGCATTCTCCAAAGCTTTATATAGCTAGATTAGTAATTTTGGGTACATATAACAGCAACCCTATTGATTGCCATGTGATTTCAGGAAGTCATTCAACTGTCTATGTTGTCTTGTGGACTTTTAGGTGCAGAGAATTCAGCACCTATCTTAAAGGTCCCTTAACATTTAAAATTACCAGGTAATTATATATTTATTTCAAACTTTCTAGATTTCTAAACTTGTTTCAATTGATCCAGAAGTTCAAATTTCTAAGGACATATATTTAGATTTCTATATGATCTTTTCTTCACAATTCCAGTTTATTAAGATTAATTTTTATATGTGTTTTCTGGTAATTTTTCTGTGTTATTGGAATCAAAAATAAATGTATGTTATATTAAAACATATCTCAATATATTATTGTTGCATTTCATTTATTGTTTTTACTACCTCTTTGTCATAGGATAACTTATACTCAATATTTGAAAACATTTTCTGCTTATATTTCTATCAGCACATAGGTGAAAATTTTATATCCAAGACTTAGCCATTTTAATGCTTAAAACATGTACTCAACTTTTCAGGAGATTTCATGTTGAGTTTCCTCTGTACCTCAAATTCTAGCATGTTCTTCTCACATTTACTTGCAGAGTGATAAATACTAATTAATGACAATGTGATAATACATCTTCCATAAAGTTTGGACTTTACTAATGCTGATTAAATTAAAGAAGACTCTTCTCTGGTGAAAATGTATATAGTGCAGGTAGTTATTTCCTTCATTCTTTAATAGCTATTGAGACATGTGGAATCGAGGTTTTCTTCATGCCTTCTTAAATTTTTTTCCTGCTTTCTTACAATGTGGTGGTAATGTTGCCTTTTGCACAAATCAATCACAAATGCTTTTCCTTTCATTATATTTCATTGAAATTAGTAATTTCTTATCATAATAATTTTTTTCTCTTACTACAAATGACTATCTCCTCTATTTCAGTACAATTTCTATTTCTAAGGGCATATTTTATAACCATGTATGGGTAAATCTTATCACCTGGAAATGTTGCCCTTTTTTCTTGGGCTTTTCCCCAAAGTCTGCAATGTCCTCTACATTTTAAGTTTTCTTGTCAGCCTCTTTGTACTCAGGGCTGAAATGGTCCTTAGTTGTGCCATATTTTTCCATCTCTTCAGGTTGGAAAGGATTTTTCAATATATGAATTGTACTGTGTTTCCATTTTTCCTTATGAAACTTAGAATACAGTGAATGTACATTTATACTGAGTTCATTTTGTGATATTTTTATGTGCTTTGGTGTTAATTTATGGGAAAGGATTTTTTTCCTATTTTCTACAACTATGGTGGTCAATTTATACAACTGGCCTCTCATATATACTTAATGTTACTTTTGTCACTTCAGGAATTTTATTTTCTTTTGTTTAAACTTGTATGCTATTTATAAATAGAGAAATGTGTTTATAGGAAGAGTTTCATTTAAAATTTATATTATCCTTTTTGTACAGTGTTGAATACTGCAACAGGTAACCTGTGGCTGACTTCACTTTCTTGTCATTGTGATATCAAAAACTTATGCAAAACTTAAAGTTGTCCTGGAATACTTCATGAACACAGTGTTTCAGTGTGAGCTGCAACCACTGTTATAAATTTTGTTTCTATTGAATGTGTTTTGATACAATTTTTAGATTTCTATGACTTTTTTAATTTATCCATGAGTACTGAAACTTTTTAACTGAAAATATTTAGGTTTAGATAAAGCTTTACTACACAAATATTCTGGTATGCAGAATGTAATTTTGTTATTTTTTCTGTTTTAAATAGCTATATTGCACTGTTCCTTCCTATTATTGTTTATACGCTCTCTTCAACAAAATTAGACATAAGGGCAAAATAGTTTCTGCCGGGTATTGAGGGGGTGGGGGGGAGAAGGAGAGGGCGGAGTGGGTGGTAAGGGAGGGGGTGGGGGCAGGGAGGAGAAATGACCCAAGCCTTGTATGCACATATAAATAATAAGACAATAAAAAATAGCTATATTGTTATTTTATTTGTATTTTGATATCATTTTTGCAATGATTTATACATCAGTTCTTACATACACAAAACTCAGTATGCTATTACTAAATCATATGACTGAATTTGTTTTACCTCTTTTACCACAGGTTAATTTATAACTTAATATCTGAAAGAAAATTTTTAAAATTTTGTCTCTGTATTTCTTTCAGCACTTGAGTAAAAATTTAATATATTCCAGGCCTACATAGGTGTTATATTTATGTCCTCAGTTTGTAAGATTTCCTTTTGTGTTTTCTTAGTTTCTCAAAATCTTTCATGAATTAGCAATAAAGGTTTTTCAAGTGCGCTTTATTTACATGTCAGCTAATTACAACCTTATAATTAACCCTACCCACTCAGTTTTTGTCCTTGTAGATGCTGATTGATTATAATCTTGAAATTTTCTTGTGTAAATTTTAGCATATTATACATAGATCTAGATATTCAGACATGTGGATGTAGATATAATCTTTTCCCAAAATTGTTTTGTTATGTGGAGGGTAATTTTCATATCTCTCATCTGGTATTTCTTCCAGTTTGTTAATTGTTTTGAGAATGCTTCTTTAGTCAGCACTCTCATGTACATCCCTAAATATATTATTGCTTCAATGATGTTGATTTTTAACTCTTTCAACACAGCCAATTTATAATTTATTACCTGAAGCCATTTATTTCTTTAACTTTTTTTATTCATAATTTGGTAAAAGTTTAGCAATCCAGGGTAGGCACAGTCTGATGTTTTAAACGTGTCCAAAGAATCTTAAGAGATTTCCTTGTGAATTCATTGAAATAATAAATTACTCAGGTATCTTTCTTACCTTTATGTGCACTATGAATACAATCTTGTCTGTGGCATCCTGGTAATTTACTTGTGCACACATTTTTTTGTCATTGGACAAGCTCATTGGACTTTTTACCAGATTGTTTTCTGGTGAAAATAATTGTATTATGCATAGGTATTGTCATTTTCTTGTCATGTCAATTATTTAAGCATGTGTCAGTGAGCATTTTCTTTATCCCTTCCAATTTTGTTCCTTTTTCAGTAGAATGTGGTACAAGTGTCTGTTTCACTCCAGTTGCTGAGTAGTTTTTTTCTTTCATTATCTTTTTCAAAATTACCTATTACTTAGCAATTTCATACTTTTATATTTTCCCCTCTAATATCTGAGTGCCAATTTAATTTCTTTCTATGAATCACACACTATCACAATGAAGAAATTTTAAATTCCAGTCTAGACCAATGCTGGAATAAAAATTCTGTACCTCCTTTTCAACTTATTATTCTGGAAAATGAAACAATTTCCATATTCTTAATTTTCCTGTTAAATTTTGTGTACACAGTGCTAAAAGCCAATTTAATTCAATCTGGTCATTGACAGTTCAGATAAAATAAACATTTATTCCTCTTCTGGTTCACTGCTGGGTTTAAATTTATCCATGCCTTATAAAAGCTACAATAAAGTCTATATTGTTTATGGCATCTGTATCTTGCTGTGATTTTGTATATATTGTTGTGTTCATTAATTTATGACTAAATATTTGTTACTTTTTCCCAAGTATATCAATTTTCATTTTTGAAATTTAATCTCAAACATATAAAAGTGTTCTTTTTGCTAGCTTCTAAAGTTTTACTTTGTCCTCTGTTTATGACTCCAAATAAATAATGTCACGTATTGAGCAGTTTTATGTTAAATTTGTATCTCTCATTGTGTAAATTTTATTTACATAGATTGGCAATCCATAGCACAGGTAAATTGTGGCCATGTTGATTTTGTCATTGTCAAGTAAAAGTTTTACAAAAAATTCTATTTTAACCTGGTAATTTTCATGTACTTAGTGTTCAGAAGCCAGCAAAAATTACACCAATAATTTATTGTGCTGAAATAATTTAGTTTTGTTACCATTTCTAGATTTCTATGGTATTTTGAATTTGTTCTGGTTTATTGAAAATTCTAGTGCATACATCTGATCATACTATGACTATTCTATTATGTGGGGATGGTATATAAATATTTGTTTCAGATATTTTATTCATAAGTTAGCAATCAATTTCCAGTAGTTATTATTTTAAAACTTATTTAGCATCCTTATAAATATATTTTAATGAACCCACATTACATATTTTTAAGTCTTTTTTACATAATAGTTGTAGCCTATGATTGGAAAGCATTTTGTTTTTAGATTTTTCACTTACTTTCCTATCCATACTTCATTGAACATGTAAAGTCCAAGGCAGGAACATCTTGATGCTTGGAACATGTATTCAACTTCTTAAAAGATTTCCTTTAGAATTCTCTGAGTTTCTCAAATTCTAATATGTCCTTGTCACTGTCAAGTACTTTGAGGTTAAAAGCCTGGCTATGAAAATTCATAATTTACCTTCTCCACTAAGATTTTGCTTTAGTCATTTTGATCAAATTTCAATCAAATCCTACTTTTGTGAAATCTAGACATTGGTGTATTCCTTGCAAAATTACCCAAATATCTATATACAAGTTTTATATCCCACTGAAGTCCTTCCTGAAACATGGATTTGCAGACATAATTTTTTGGACTTTCCATTCCAAGGTCTAAAACTTCCCAAGAAGCTGTCACTTCTGACAGATTTTGTGTATTATGGCTGAAAACTAATTTGGTTTGAACTGATTTCCTTTTAAAGAAAACATTCTTTCCCCTTTTCTATATTGGTACAGAAAAAAAAAGATATATATTTAAATTATCCTCAACATGTAAGAATTATCACAAATGAAGTTCATAATCTACAAGTACAATCCAGAACTCTTATGCATCCAGTATCAACTATGTGCCAAAGAAATGAAAGTGTAAAAAATTGCATGCTAATAGTAAATATTGAGGGCATTAAGCTACTGCCAAACCCTATGTACATGAAGATTTCAGAACAATACAGTTTTCATGAAGTTCCTTACATCTTGATGGTAAAGAAAATCAAAATGACCATGTGTTTCTTATGCAAGACATTGCCAACCTGCATAAATCAATATTCACAAAACATGACACGTAATTTAAAAGTAAAGGTCTTATCAAAATACATTCTACTATCTAGGTAATATATATTGAGATGAAAAAGAGAAAATTAAATGTTGAAATGCTGGGAAAATACTTATATTTTGTTGTGCAATAAAAAGCTGACTTTAGTACTTTTAAGTAAATAATGAAAAAATCCAGGCAATTAAAAAATAAAGCAGGATATACAAAACAGAAATAAACACAATAAAGAGGGCACAATTTGCGTAATTCTTTTCTGACTTTCATAAGAAAAGAAAAATTATTTTCCATGGCAGTGTGTAGCATCAGACTAAATCAAGTTGGTTTATAGACATAGTGTAAGCAAACAATCTCAGGAAAACGTAGAAAAAGGAGGAAGGTCCTAATCTCATGAAGAAAAGGCCAAAAGGAGGGCCATGTTTCCAAGTGACAGAATGGTCCATGACTATGATATAAAACATGTTCAAAGATACCTATTGAAATTCACACAAAAATATAATATAGTCACTGAGAAATATCCATAAATTAAATTGATGTGAACATGGTAAGAAATAAGTAACTTTAGTGAAGAAATTTTATAAGGACAGGTAAGTATACATTACTAGAGAAAGGAAAAATTATGATTAAATTTAAAAAATCCAAAAACAACCTTTTGATTGCATTAAAATTTATTGCCACATGCTTTATTAATTATTTTAAAAGATGACAATTTATAGATAAAATAGATACAAATTTTCACCATGTTCATAGAACATGTCTATAAAGATTGAAATTCATACAAAAACAGATAAAAATAGACAAGTACATTGAAGTAGAAACTACTTCAATATAAGAATAGTAAAAAATGACTAATTTCAAATAAGACACAAACTTCCTATCAGAGATTGGCAGAAAGGGGACAATTAATACTACATTCTAGAAAAGAAGAAAGATATCTTAGTGCCATAAAAAAGCTTACTGCTATATGCCTGAATAGTTATTAAAGAATAATGCCAATATCTACACATAATGTACTTTGATTCACACATGAAAGCAATTTGGTTAAAATCCCAGGGGCAACTCCAAAAGCAAAATATTTTTGGAGAAGTTGAATCATCAGGTTTTCCTAGCATAGTTTGTAAGAAGAGTACATATGTTGATGAGTGTGTCATACTAGAATTTGAGGAACATGGAGAACTCAATATTATATCTCCTAAGGAAAGGACATGTTTCAGTCATCAGTGTGGACAAGGACTAGAACATTAAGTTTTTACTGAAAGGCTGATAGATTGAAATGATCAGACAATATAAAAAGAAGAAATCTTTTCAGAAATTAAGGTTTAAATTATATTATAACGAAAAAGGTAAATATCAATAGTTTTGATGGAAAAATAGTATTTTGAAAAATATGCATGAGAGTCCTGAAATAACAACAATGACAAAAACAATACTAAAAATACGGAAATGACACTGTTACAATGCACATACCAGGATAAACAAGGATGAGCGTGAAGACAAGACTTACATATAATTCTCAAGATAAACTCCTGTTATTTTCAAGATTCCAGAATAAAGTTATATGGAAATGTCCAACAAAAATTATGTTATATGGATAGGGTAAGTTAGTACTGTTGTTTTAGGTAATTGCTAAACAATTTGTACATAAGTGTTAGCAGGACAAAATGGGATACTGAGGAACTTTCTGACATCACAATGAAAAGAAAATCAAGTGATGACAGGTTACCTGTGACAGGAATTACCCATCTAAGTACAGACATACAAAATTGGAGATGCATTCTATTATTTAGGAAAATATATGGAGATAAATCAGAGAAGAAAATTGAGGTATTGAGGTCTCAAAAACAATATTAAGTTCATATGTTAAGGGAAATGGAAAAATTGACTATTTCATGTTTATGGAAAAAGGAAAATAAGTCTAGTCATATAGATTAGCCAATACTGAAATGCATAGAAAAAACTCAGAAAATAAAGATGTCATAAACTACACGTACTCTAATAAGAAATGAAGGAATTTTAAAATTTTAAATTAAAGAATACTTTTGCAGACAGGGTACAAATCAGAGTGAAGTACCTTGACCTTTAGTGCTGTAGACAAAACAGTTATCAGGAAACAGAATCTGAAAGTAGCCTCAGAGCTCTGATGAATAGGATGAAAAAGGAGATCAAGAGTTCTACTTGATTAGATGGTTTTTCAAATGGATGGAAAAGTGAAGGACACATTTCCAGGTGACATGATGGACTAGGACTGTAAAATAATTTTCATAGAAATAGAATTTCATAGTAAAACATAGAAAACACCCACTCATATATTTCAACAGAAAATACATTCCCAGAAGAACAGCAAGAAATGACTAATTTCAAAGAAGATATAATAGAAGGAATGTCAATTATCATACCATCAATTGGGGCAAAAAATTATAACTATTTTCTAGAATAAAGAGGAATTTTTAAGAATTTTTAAGGAAGTATAAACAAAAAACTCATTTTGATGCATTAAATAAATATGAAAGAAAGAAACCAACACCAGTAGTCAAATTTAATATACTCAAATACAGTATACTTTAAATTTCATAAGTATCAGATTAATAGCCAGTCCACATTACCAAATACAAAAACTGAGTGCAAAAGTTGAATTATCACTTTGGCTTAAACTGTTTTGTAACTGCACTGCTTCTAATGATGACCAGGACATATTAGAATTAGAATTATTGGAAGACCTCACAAGAAAATATCCTAAGAATGTGAGCACATGTTCCAAGCACCAGGATAGACCTTCACCATCAATAACACATAGAATATCAAAGAAGGATGCCAAAATTTACATAGATTCTATTTTAACATTTATAAGCATAAAAACAATTAAAAAACTGTGCCAATACAGAAAAGAGAATGAAAATCTCTAAAAATGTGCAAGATCACATCAGACTAAGTTAACTTACAGCCCATGTACAAAAAGTATGTCATAAAAACTTAGAATGTGAAGGAAGGTTCAGACCTAGGATGAAATGGTGAAGAAGCATAGCCTGAAATATCATGCTCCAGGGTGGGCCTAGACCAGAATATAAAACATGTTCACAGAGATAAATTGAAATTCATAGAGAAATGTAGAAAAAATAGAGGACCCCAGATATTACTGTAGAAAATAAATTTATGTGCAAATGGTAAGAGGAATCTAATTTAAAGGAAGTTACAATGGAAACAAAGCTACTTTTCCATGACTGGAAAAGGGATCATTAGTATTCTATTACAAACAAGGAAATATGTCAAGAAAGTATGAACAAAATGTTCAATGCCACATACCTGCATAAATATGAAAGAAATATGACAATACCTAGGTATAACAAATTTTCACAGGATGAGCATTTGACTAAAATCCAATCAGAATCTCAAAAGGCAAAAACTCTGGAGAAGGTAAATTACCTTGTTGTCATAATTTGCATTTATTCACAGTACACATAAAAGTGAACAGGATGTACTGCAATTTGAGGGACCCAAAGAATGCAGAAGAAAATCTCCAAAGAAGTGCAGCAGTTGTCCCAAACATTAGAATGCACCTGGCTTATGACATGATATTTATTTTTAGAAATGTAATAACAAAATCAAAGGAAAATGCTTAAGTTAGAAGTTATTCTGTGGTAAAATGTATAATAATATTAGTAATTTGGTAGAGTGATATTATAGTAAGAAGCATGCATGATGAGTGTGTTGAAGTAATAAAGTTTACAAATCTATTGAAAAACCACTGAAGTATTCCAGAAGACACATATTTAAAAGTTCCCTCTACATACCAGAATAATAATGAGAGGGAGATTTTATCTATCCCTACATGTATGCACCAAGGATTATTTAGAGTAGAGGATCACCCAAAATCATGAAAATACAACAAAAATTCCTCATGTAGAAACAGTAAATTATTGACTGTTTTCAGGTGGCCGACATATACTTGTACAAGAAGGATCCTAGAACACCACCAAATTTTCAGACGCTTTTATTCATCACATTAACAATGAATATGAATGTGGGAAAAGTTAACCTAAAATAGTAATTTCCAATTAATCTGAGCAAAAATTTACATAATGAGAGATATAAATTTAAGAAGAAAGTCCTGGTTGAAGAATCCAAGATGGTGGGCAGCAGAGGGAATCAAAATTCCTGAGCTCCACAATTTCAGAAAACACTTTACATTCTGATTCTTTTTAGCCAGCTAAATAATTACCAACACATAGTGTGCACATAAAATTCAAGGACCAATCCTCAAAACAGCTTTTAATTGCACACAACAGCCAGGAAAGTCCTGGCACAGTCACTAGGGCAAGTCTGCCTTGGGAAAGGCCTCTGGCCATTTCTCTTTTTCTCTCTTCAGAAGACAGAAGATCAAACTGAACTGGAATCTACAATGTACTGGACCCATATCATGTGTATAGCCTACAAATACCCTTCCAGGTCACTAGCAGAAACCCAGAATTCATCTGCCTTGGGAAAAGCTGCCAGTCATTTCTCCTGCTGGCCTGGAACCAACTCTGCCTGTATGAAACTGCAATCCAACAGGTGAGTGCCACAAGCCCACACAGGAAGATAATCCAGCACAATGGGCAGATTTCACCCACCTGAACAGCATAGACAGAGAATAAATTCACAACTGCCTAGTGGGGGCAGGTAGAAAACAGAACCGACCCTGGAGAGTGGGGGCAGTGTGAGGATTGGAACTGTGAGAAAGGAGGTGGGGTGAGAATCCAAACTCCCAGAGTAGGGGTGTGGTGGATCACTGAATTTATCTCATGGGATGGTGAGGAGAGCACAACACTGAGTTGCCCCACTTTGTTGGGAGAGGGGCTGACCAGCCAGAGCTAAAGCAGCAGTAGAGCAACTCAACTGCAGTCTGGTGAAAACAGAAACATAACTGACCACATTGGACAATCTGGTAGTAAGTGAACCTAGAGCTCAATTACAACTTGCCTTTTGGGCAGAAGGGACCAACAACTGCTCACAAAGCAGCTTCCTGTTGTGACCACTTCAGAGATCCTGCCAGCACCAGATGGCCAATCAGACCAAGGATACACTGAGCTCAAAAACTTCAAGCAGACTCTCCCTTAAGCTGTCTGACAAAGAGGCACAGCATCCATTGCCACATAGCCAAGAATACCAACCTTGAGAAGAGACAGGGACACAGAAAACACTAGTCATAAGTGACAGTAATGGATTTGAAGTCAAAGGAATAAGCCCATAGCTTTCAGTGAACTGATTTTCTTTTTTTATTAAATTTATTTAATTTACCTTTTTCAGATTTTTCCTTTTTATTTAGTAATTTTAATTTTATTACTATTTCCTTATCTTTATTCTTACTCTCTTCCATTTCTTTCCTTCTCTTGTGCTACAATCCATTGTTACCCGCATTTTCTGCCTATTTTCTTCTATTGTATCCTCCTATTTAAACCTTTTCCTCCTCTCTTTCCCCTACCATTCACCCCTCCACACTCACCACCACTGATTAGTCTATTGTACCAACCCTACACATCCCTATCCCTCTGCAATCCCTGACACAAGCACCCTCCCTTACAACAACTGAAATACACTATAACACACACAAGGGTCCTAAAACTCTATAGCCCCCACACCACTTACTCCCCTCACCTCATATTCCCATTTCTGCCCCTCCAGCCATCTTTTTAATTACTTAAGTATCTATCTCAATCTAAACAACCACTACTTCCCTCCCAATTCCCACTGCTTTTTGATAATATGACCAAATAATTCCCTATATATTATGTAAACAACTGGTCTGGCATTGAATCTGTGAATTTGTTATTGCTAATTTATACCTCCAGATAAGGGGCAGAAATAGCACACCAACGTATTTAACAACTAACCCAGTCACAGCACAGTAACTAAGTCAAGATAAAGGTAACAAATGATTGAAACCCCCAACTATTAATAAGATAGAAGAACAGCACAAAATAGAAGCATAGGGAGATAAGACAGGCAATTTCATCACTCAAAAGACCAACAATTCACTAGAGAATTTAGTGGGAAATGAAGAAAATGCATACCCAGTTGCTAACCCCAGTAGAATGAAGGTAAATATATCCAATGTGTTCAAATATGTCCATAAAGAGATGTTCAGGAGGGAACTCTCATTGAGAAACTCATTGAGATACTCGTAGAGAAGCCTCAAGAGAAGCTTAAAAAGAATATACAAAATCAACTAATAACTAAAAAATTTGAGAAGACAAAGAAACAACCAAATTAACTCAGAAAGGACTTCAACAAACTTCAAAATGAAACTAAGAGACTGTGAAAAGAGAGTTATATGAAATAAAGAAGACAGCAAAATATGAAAGAGAAATATAACAAAGATATGGAAAACCTCAGGAAAAAAGAAGATCTAGGGCAAAGGCAGTAATATTGTTGGACTTGGGTCACACACTAAGGGGGGAGCATATTTGGGAAGAATGGGAATAAGTAGGAAACCCAAAACTTGAACATGTTTGATGTTCCCACTGCAAAGGAGGTAATACAGTAAACTTAAAGTGACAGAGGTCAATATGGGAAGGTGAAAGGGAAGTAGTGAAGAGGTCAATTAGAGATGAATCACTTTGGGTTGTAATACACTTGTTGCATGGAAGCAATGCTAGGAATCTCTCTGTATAGCTATCCTTATCTTAACTGGCAAAAATGCTTTGTCTTTCTTATTATTGCTTATGTCTTCTCTTCAACAAATTTGGAGATAAGGACAGGACAGTTTCTGCCTGGAAGTGAGGAGAGTGGAGGGGAGAGGGAGTGATTAGGGGGCAGGGAGAGAAATTACCCAAACAATGTATGCACATTTGAATATATGAATAAGGGAAAAAATTGCAAAAAAAGAAAAAAAGGAATCAAAAAGTAATTCTGGAAATTAAAACTTAAGTCAAATAATAAATACACTTGAAAGCCACCCAGCAGACTAGAACAAGTGGAAGACAAAATCTGAGGGATTGATTAAAAAATAGAGATAAAGAAAAAAACAGAAGAATTCTTAGACAAAAAGCTCAACAGCTGTGAAAGGAATATTCAAGAACTTGGCAATTTCATTAGAAGACCAAATCTGTGAATCATGGGGTTTGAAGAATGAGAAGAGGTGCAAGCCAAATGTATATGTAGTATATTCAACAAAATAATAGCAAAAAATTTCCCAAATCTCAAGAAAGAGATGTACATTCAGGTACTGAAAGCCTCTAGGACACAGAACAGACATGATCAAAATAGAACCTCTCCACTGCTTATAATCCTTAAAACAGCTAGCACAGAGAATAAGAAAAGAATATCAAAGGTTGTAAGAGAGAAAAAACAAATAACATATAAAGGTAAACTCATCAAAATATTGGCAGATTTCTCAACAGAAACCTGAAAAGTAAGAAGCACATGCATGAGCTATTTTGAGCACTGAAAGAAAACAATTTCAGTATTCAGATATTCTATCCAGCAAAACTATCATTCAAAATTGATGAAGGAATGAAGGTTCTGTTTCCATGACAAACAGAAACCAAAACAATACATGACCGTGATACCACCACTATAGAAAATTCTCAAAGGAATCCTACACAAAGGAGATTATAACAAACATAATTAAGAAAGAATGGGAAGTATTAACCCTCATGAGAAGAAGAGACAAATACTCAGAGAATAGCATAGAATTGGATACACAAATTCAAATACATGCAAGACAAAAACAATGAAATGGCAGGAATCACCACATTCCTCACAATATTAACACTAAATGTTAAAGGACTAAACGCCTCTTCAAAAGACACCACTTGGCAACCTGGATGAAAAATGAAGATGTGACAATCTGTTGTTTACAAGAAATCCACATTGTTGACCAACATTGTCTTAGGGTAAAGGGGTGGAAGAAGATTTACCAAGATAATGGCCTACAAAAACAGGCAGGAGTAGCAATACCTATTTCAGGTAAAGTGAACTTCAAACCTAAATTATTCAGAAGAAACAAAGAAGGTGACTTCATACTAATCAAAGGAGCAATACCTCAAGAGGAAGTAACAATTATCAGCCTCTATACCTCCAATCTCAATGCAACCAAGTTCCATACACTAGTGGACTTAAAATCACAAACATATCCTTACATAGTAGTAATGGGAGATATTAATAGTCTTTTATCACCTATAGATTGGTCATTCAGACAACAAATCAACAAAGAAATTCTAGAACTTAAAGATGCCATAGATCTAATGGAACTGACAAATGTCTATACAGTATTCCATCTGGAAACAGAACAATATATATTCTTCTCAGCAGCCTATGGAAATTTCTCTAAAATACAGAATATCTTAGGGCACAAATCAAGTCTAAACACAAACAAGAAAAGTGAAAGAACACCCTGTGTGCTGTCTGACCACAAAAAAAAGAAAAAAAGTAGAATTCAACAACAAAAGAAGGAGCAGAAAATACTCAAACATTTGTAGGCCAAAGAACACCTTGCTCAATGGTCAGTGGGTCATAGAAGAAATAAGGGAGAAAATAAAATAGTTCTGGGAGTTTAATGCAATGAAAACACAACCTATCAGAACCTATGGGACACAGCAAAGGTAATCCAAGGGGGAAAGTTTATAGCCATGGGTGCATATAGTAAAAACCTGGGAAGATCTCAAATAGATGACATAATGCTACTTCTCAAACTCCTAGACAAACAAGAACAAGTAAAACCCAAAGCAAGCAGAAGGAGAGGAATAATAAAAATAAGGGCCAAAATTAATGAAGTAGACACAAGAAAACCCATACAAACAATCAAAGAAACAAAGAGCTGGTTCTTTGAAAAAATGAACAAAATTGACAAGCCCATGGAAAATCTGACTAAAATGAGGAGGGAAAAGACTCAAATTAGTAAAATCAGAAACAAAAATTGCAAGATAAAAACAAACACTAAGGAAATCAGGGAATCATCAGAGACTACCTTGAGAATCTACATTGAAATAAATTGGAAAATCTCGAAGAAATGGACAAATTTCTAGATACTTATAACCATTCAAAACTGAACCAAGAGGATATTAATCACCTAAACAGATCTATAACATGAAATGAAATTGAAGCAGCAATAAGGAGTCTCCCAAAAAAGAAAAGTCCAGGACCTGATGGATTCTCAGCTGAATTTTAACAGACCTTCAAGGAAGAACTAATACCAACACTCCTTAAACATTTCCATGAAATAGAAAGGAAAGGATCACTACCTAACTCATTCTATAAGCAAATAATACACTTATCTCCAAACTGGGCAAGGACACATAAATAAAATAGAACTACAGGCCAATCTTCTTAATGAACATCAGTGTAAAAATCCTCAATAAAATAATGTCAAACTGATTTCAATAGCATATCCAAAAGATCATATATCATGACCAAGTCAGCTTTATCTCAGGGGTGCATGAGTGGTTCAACATGGGCAAATCATTAAAGATAATACAGCATATTAACAGAAGCAAAGACAAAAAGCACTGATCATCTTAAAAGATGCAGAAAAAGCATTTAATAGAATTCAACATCCTTTCATGATGAAAGCTCTAATGAAACTATAAATAGAAGGAATGTACCTTAACATAATAAAGGCTACATATGACAAATCTATAGCCAACATCATACTTAATGATGGAAAACTTGAAATCTTTTCCCATAATGTCAGGAATCAGACAAGGGAGCCCACTTTCTCCACTCCTATTTAACATAGTCTTGGAATTCCTAGACAGAGCAATAAGACAGGGAGAAGAAATAAAAAGAATAAAAATAGGTATGGAAGAAATCAAACTACCCATATTCACAGACAACATGATCTTATACCTAAAAGACCCAAAAGTCTCTACCAAAAAGCTCTTAGACACTATAAATCACTTCAGGAAATGAGCAGGATACAAATCAATTTACAAAAATCAGTAGCCTTTGTATACACCAAAAATGAACAGCTTGAGAAAGAATATAGGAAAACAATTCCATTTACAATAGCTTAAGAAAAATCAAATACCTAGTAATAAACTTAACAGAGGATGTAAATGACCTTTATATATAACACTACCAACCACTGAAAAAGGAAATCAAATAAGACTACAGAAGATGGAAATATCTTCCTTGCTCATGTATTGGCACAATCAATATAGTAAAAATGGCTATACTACCAAAGAATCTTCATGTTCAATGAAATTCCCAACAAAATCCAATGATGTTTATTGCAGAGATTGAAAACTCAACACTAAAGTTCATTTGGAAGTACAAAAGTCAGTGAATAACCAAAGCAATACTGAACAAAAAGAACAGCACTGGAGGTATCACAATACCTGACTTCAAATGATATTACAGAGCCATAGCAATAAAAATAGGATCATACTGGCACAACAATCAATATGAAGACCAGTGTAACACAATAAAAAATGTGGATGTGAATCCACGCAGCTACACCCACCTAATTTTTGATAAAGGGGCCAAGAACATATGATGTAGAAGATAGACTATTCACAAATGTTGTTAGGAAACTGGAAATCTGCCTGCAAAAAACTGAAACTAGATTCATGTTTGTCATCCTGTACAAGTATCAACCCAAACTGGATTAAGGACTTTAAAATAAGACCTGAAACCTTGAAGCTAACAGGAAAGAGCAAGAAGTTACACTGGAAGCAATAGGCATAGGCAAGGACTTACTCGATAGAACTCAAGTGGTTCAGCAAATAAGAGAAAGGGTTGACCAAAGGGTCTAGATTAAATTAAAAATCTTCTAAACAACAAATGAAATGCTCGCTAAATGGAAGAAGCTAGGAGAACCAAGATGGTGACTAGATGGAGGAAGCAGAGAGCATGAGATCTGTAAATCAAAAATCTTGCTGAGACGCTGGAGACACACTTGGCAGGAAAAAAACCATGAAGAAGAGGCAAAACCCCAACACTCCAAACCCCCAGACAGTACAAAGCTTTTCCATGCCATGTTACACTGAGAAGACAGGATGTCTCCCACATTGTCAAACACTGGTTCCAAACCTACTTTTGAGACACAGACCAACAGGTGAGCAAATAAGCAGCATGAAGTATTCCCACAGCTACCCCTGGGATAAACTAGCATAGCCTCCTGGACAGACTGACCCTTGCCCCACAAAAAAGAATGAATAATATAACAGAAACTGAAAAGGAACATGCAGCAGAAGGGGTGGGTGCTCTGAGTGCACTGGAGAAGTGGGAAGAGGCAAGGAACTGAACTCTGAGCGAACTTTCAGTGAACAAAGCCTGGAAAAGTAGACAGCCAAGAAGCCACTGTCCAGGAGAAAGGTGGAGGAGCATGGATCTGAACTCTATGTGAACTTTCAGTAAACAAAGCCTAGAAAGGGAAATGCAATGATAGTAGGTGGGTGATAAGCTGCTTCCTGAAATAAGGCAGATAGTGGTCCACAAAGATCATCTCCTGACCCAACCACCTGGTGAGACTGTGACAGAGATATTGCTTCAATACCTACACCAAGACTGGATGATGAAGGAGTAACACCAAAACTACTAAGACTGAAATTCTATTGTTCCTGAACCTAGAATTTTTTCTCTCTCACTCTGTTTGTCTTGTTCACTGTTTCTTTGTCCACCATCTCTCCCTGTTGATTTCTTTCATTCTCTTTGTTTTTAATCTTCCTTTTTCTTTTTTCACTTTCTTTCTTGGTTTCATTAGTTTTAATATTGTAAATTAGCTAATACTAAATTACACACAGACCAGGGACAGAAACAGCACCAAGTGGAATGATGGGAATATGAAAAAGGGATGGAAACCATTCTCCCAGAAAAAATAAATTAGTACAGGATTGAGAGGGAAATGAAGAAAACAGATACCCATTTCCAGCCTCCAACAAACCAAAGATAGGCTATCCCAAGGAACCCAACAAAGTCCACAAGAACACCATGAAAAAAGAAATCCTGCAAGAAATCAATGAGAACTTCATAGAGATGATACTGGATAGGGTCAACCAAAATGTACAGGAGATACTCAAGAAATTCCAAGACAACAAAAGCAAAGAACATGAGAAAGCACAAGAACAAATAAAAGAAACCATAGAAGCACTGCATAAACACCAAAGTGAAACAAAGAACACCATAAATAGAGAGATAAATAAACTCAGAACAAAATTGACAATGTTAAACAGGAAGTGACTCATGATATGGAAAACCTCAGAAAAAGAACTAAACAGAAATGTAAAACAAAATGGAAGGCCACTCCACCAGACTAGAACAAGCAGAAGACAGAATCTCAGAACTCAAAGATGAAATGGTAATTAGAGGAAAAACTTAAGAACTACTAGTTAGACAACCCAAGACCTGTGAAAGGAATATGCAACAATTCAACCACTCCATCAAAAGACCAAACCTGAGAATCATGGGCATTGAAGAAGGAGAAGAGGTGCAAGCAAAAGAAATTCATAACATATTCAACAAAATGACAGAAATTTTCCCAAATCTAGAGAAAACTATGCCCATTCAGGTACAGGAAGCTTCCAGGACACCAAACAGACTTGACCAAAATAGAACTATCTCATGACATAAAAAAACATTAAAAGAACAAGAACAGAGAATAGGGAAAGAATATTGAATGATGTAAGAGAGAAAAAAAAATAACGTACAAAGGTAAACTCATTAAAATGATAGCATATTTCTCAAAGGAAACCTTAAAAGCAAGAAGAGTATGGTGTGGGGTCTTCCGGGCACCAAATGAAAATAATTTCAACCCTAGGATACTCTACTCAGCAAAACTATCATTCAAAATAGGTGAAGCAATTAAGGTCTTCCATGATAAGCAGAAACAAAAACAATGACCACCAAGACAATACTATGAAAGAGTCTTCAAGGAATTATTCACACAGAAAGTGAAAGCAAATAAAACAATGAAAGGGCAGGCAGTACCAAATGACAAGAGAAGAGAAGGCAAGAAAGTAGAGAGTAACATTGATTCAGCTGCACAAAATCAAACTATTAAATAGGAAAGACGACATCATGACAGGAATCACCACATACTGATCAATACTAACACTGAATGTTAACAGACTTAATTCTCCCATCAAAAGACACTGATTGGCAAACTGGATTAAAAAGGAAGATCAAACAATGTGCTGCCTACAGGACACTCATTCCATTGACAGAAACAAGCACTGGCTGAGGGTGAAAGGCTGGAAAAATATTTACCAATCCAATGGCCTCTGAAAACAGGCAGGAGTAGCAATACTTATGTCAGACAAAAAAAAGACTTCAAACTTACATTTATCAAAAAAGATAAAGAAGGAGACTCCATACTAATAAAGGGGAAATACACCAAAAGGAAATAACAATTATCAACCTGTATGCACCCAATATCAATTCACCCAATTTCATCAAACATACTCTCAAGAACATAAAAACATATATAGACTCCAACACAGTGGTAGTGGGAGACTTTATTGCCCCTCTATCACCAATAGATAGGTCATTCAAACAAAAAAATCAATAAAGAAATTCTAGAACTAAATCACACCATAGATCAAATGGACCTAGCTGATGTCTATAGAATATTTCATCCAACTTCTGCACAAGATACATTCTTCTCAGAAGCCAATGGAATCTTTTCCAAAATTGATTATATCTTAGGGCACAAAGCAAGCCTCAGCAAATATAAGAAAACAGAAGTAATCTCATGCATTCTATCTGACCATAATGCATTAAAACTACAACTCAACAACAAAAACAACTGTAAACAACATGCAAGCAGTTGGAAGCTGAACAACCCATTGCTCAATGATCAATGGGTCACTGATGAAATAAAACAGGATGAAATAAAAGAGGGACAGGGGCAAAAAAATGACCCAGCAACGTATGCAAATGTAAATAAATGAATAATAAAAAAGATTCCTGCAAATTAATGAAAGTGAAAACACAATCTACCAGAACCTATGGGACACAGCAAAGGCAGTCCTAAGAAGAAAGCTTATAGCCATGAGTGCATACATTAAAAGGACAGAAAGATATCAAATCAATGACTTAATGCTTCATTTCAAACTCCTAGAAAAACAAGAATAAGCATATCCCAAAACAAGCAGAAAGAGAGAAATAATAAAAAATAAGGACCAAAATCAATGAAATAGAAATAAAATACAATAAAAAAAATACAAAGAATCAATGAAAAAAAAACATTGGTTCTTTGAAAAAATAAACAAGATTGACAGACCCCTGGCAAACCTAACTAAAATGAGGAGAGAATAAATCCAAATCAGTAAAATCAGAAATGCAAAAGGGGAGATAACAACAAACACCACAGAAATCCAGGAAACCATCAGGGACTACTTTGAGAACCTATATTCTAATAAATTTGAAAATCTTGAAGAAATAGACAGATTTCTAGATACTTATGACCATCCAAAATTGAACCAAGAGGACATTAATCACCTGAATAGATCTACAACACAAAAGGAAATTGAAGCAACAATAAAGAGCCTCCCAAAAAACAAACAGCCAGGACCTGATGGTTTCTCTGCTGAATTCTATCAGACCTTTAAAGAAGAACTAATACCAAGTCTCCTTAAACTGTTCCACAAAATAGAAAGGGAAGGAAAACTGCCTAACTAATTTTATGAAGCCAGTATTACACTCATCCCAAAACCAGACAAAGAGACCTACTAAAAGGAGAACTCTAGGCCAATCTCCTTAATGAACATGGATACAAAGGTCCTCAATAAAATAATGGCAAACCAAATCCAACAGCACATTAAAAAGATCATTCACCATGACCAAGTAGGTTTCATGCCAGGGATGCAAGGGTTGTGCAAAATATGCAAATCTATAAATGTAATACCTCACATTAACAAAAGCAAAGACAAAAACCACTTGATCATCTCAATAGATGCAGAAAAAGCCTTTGATAAGATCCAACACCATTTCATGATAAAAGCTCTAAGAAAATTAGAAATAGAAGGAAATTACCTCAACATTGTAAAGGCTATATATGAAAAACCTACAGCCAAGATCATACTTAATGATGAAAAACTTAACTTAATGGTGAAAAACTGAAACCATTTCTTCTAAAATCTGGAATGAGATGAGGGTACTCTCTATCCCCACTCCTATTCAACATAGTACTGGAATTCCTAGCCAGAGCAATTAGGCAAAAAGAAGGAATAAAAGGAATACAAATAGGTAAAGAAATTGTCAAAATATCCCTATTTGCAGATGATATGGTCCTATTCCTTAAAGACCCAAAAAACTCTACCCAAAAACTCCTAGACACCATAAACAGCTAGATCAAGATGGCAGGATACAAAATCAACCTACAAAAATCATCAGCTTCTCTATACACCAATAACAAACAATCTGAGAAAGAATATCTGGAAACAATTCCATTTACAATAGCCTCAAAAAAATCAAATACCTAGGAGTAAACTTAAGAAAGGATGTGAATGACCTCTACCAGGAAACCCTGAAGAAACAGAACAAGGAAGACTACAGAAGGTGGAGTGATCTCCCATGCTCATGGATTGGTAGAATCAACATTGTAAAAAGGGTTATACTACCAAAAGCAGTCTACATGTTTAATGCAATTCCCATCAAAATCCCAATGACCTTCATCACAGAGATTGAAAAATAGAACCTAAAGTTCATTTGCAAACACAAGAGACCATGAATAGCCAAGTCAATAATCATCAAAAAGAACAATGCTGGAGTATCACAATAACTGACTTCAAACTATTTTATAAAGCAATAGAAATAAAAACAGGATGGTACTGGCACAAAAACAGACATGAAGACCAGTGGAACAGAATAGAGGACCTGGATATGAATGCACACAACTATGCCAACCTTATTTTTTACCAAGCAGCCAAAAATATACAATGGAGAAAAGTCAGCCTCTTCAACAAATGTTGCTGGGAAAAGTGGTTATCCATCTGCAAGAAACTGAAACTAGATCCATGTTTACCCTGTACTAGTTTCAATTCAAAATGGACGAAGGAACTTAATATCAGACCCAAAACTCTAAAGTTGGAACAGGAAAGAGCAGGAAACACTCTAGAAGTAATAGGGTAATAGGTATAGGCAAGGGTTTCTTCACTAGAACCCCAGCAGCTCAGCAAGTAAGAGAAAGGAGGGACAAATGGGACTTCATAAAACTAAAAAGCTTCTGCACAACAAAAGAAATGGTCTCTAAACTGAAGAAACCACCCACAGAGTGGGAGAAAACATTTGCTAGCTATATATCAGACAAAGGACTGATAACCAGAATATACAGGGAACTTAAGAAACTAAACTCTCCCAAAATCAATGAACCAATAAAGAAATGGACAACTGAACTAAACAGAACTTTCTCAAAAGAAGAAATTCAAATGGCCAAAAAACATATGAAAAAATGCTCACAATCTCCAGCCATAAAGGAAACGCAAATCAAAACCACACTAAGATTCCACCTCACTCCTGTTAGAGTGGCCATCATCAAAAAACACTAACAACAGGTGTTGGCAAGGATGTGGGGAAAAAGAAACCCTTTTATGCTAATGGTGGGAATGCAAACTAGTGCAACCACTCTGGAAAAAAATTTGGAGGCTTCTTAAAAATCTAAACATAGATCTGCCATATGATCCAGCAATCCCACTTCTGCGGGTATACCCAAAGGAATGTGACACAGGTTACTCCAGAGGCAATTGCACACCCATGTTTATTGCAGTGCTATTCACAATAACCAAGTAATGGAAACAGCCAAGATGGCCCACTAATGACAAATGGATTAAGAAAATGTGATGTTTATACACAATGTAATATTACTCATCCATGAAGAAGAATGAAATCTTATCCTTTGCAAGAAAATGGATGGAACTGGAGAACATCATTCTGAGCGAGGTTAGCCAGGCTCAGAAAACCAAAAATCATATGTTCTCCCTCATATGAGGACTTTAGATCTAGGCAAATACAGTAACGTGGTTGGAGTTGGGTCACATGACAAGGGGAGAGCACATATGGGAAGTGTGGATATAGGTAAGAAACCCAAAACATGAAAGTATGTGATGTCCCCATGGCAGAGGAACCTATACATAAACCTTAAAGGAACAGAGGTCAATATGGGAAGGGGATCAGGAACTAGAGAAAAGGTCAGTTAGAGATTAATCAACTTGGGTTGTAACACATTAGTACATGGAAGCAATACTAGGAATCTCTCTGTATAGCTATCCTTATCCCAACTAGCAAAAACGCTTTGTCTTTCTTATTATTCCTTATGTTCTCTCTTCAAGAAAAAAATAGAGATAAGGCCAGAACAGTTTCTTCCTGGGAACAAGGTGGGGTTGGGAAGGGAGGAGAAGTGGTCCAAAAAAATGTATGCAGTTGTGAATAAATGAATTAAAACAACTGAACAAGCTAGCCACAGAAAGGAAGAAAATCCTTGCCAGGTATACATCAAACAAGTGACTAATATTCAGAATGTACAGGGAGCACCAAGAACTAAACTCTCAAGACATCAATGACTCAGTGAAGAAATGGACAAATAAACCAAACAGCCTTTTTAAAGGAAGAAATCTAAATGGCTAAAATCATAAGAAAAATTGCTCACCATCCCTGACCACAATAGAAATGCTAACCAAAACCACATTAGGATTCCACCTCACTCCTGCTAGACTACAAACAACAACAAATATTGCTGAGGATGCAGGGAAAAATGAACCCTTATATACTGCTAGTGAGAATGTACACTAATATAACCACTACAGAAAACCATATGGAGGCTCCTTAAAAAACTAAAAATAGATCAGCCGTATGATCCATCAATACCACTGCTAGGGAAATACCTGAAGGAATGTGAGTCAACTTACAACAAAGGCCCATGTACACCCATGTTCATTGCAACACTATTCCCAATAGCTAAGCTATGGAAATGTCTAAATTGTCCAATTATTGACAAATGCATTAAGAAAATGTGATATTTATATACAATGGAATTTTACTCAGTCACAAGGAAGAATGAAATTTTGTCATTCACAGGTAAATGGATGGACCAGGAGAACATCATCATAAGTTAGCCAGACTAAGAAGGCCAAAAGATGAATGTTCTCTCTCTTATATGGAATATAGACCTAATACAAATGAAACAGTTCTTAGGAAAACATGAATATGGTTGATATACTCTCTGTACAAGAATGAATATAGAAATCTTAAACTGGCCGAAATGACCATAAAAAAATGGACTAAGGCAGAATGAAGAAAATTAAAGGAAATAAACCCATTGACATTATAGCACATATACACATGGAAATATCACCAGTAAACTTCTGTAGCTACCTTTATCTCAAACTATCTAAAATGTCATTTTTTTAATATCTTTTCTCTTTTTTCTTCCACAAAATCAAGCAATAGGAGGACAGAACAGGTCCTGCCCAGAGGGGAAAGCTTTCAACAGCAGAAGGGGGGGGTGATGGCAAAAGGGGATAGAAGGGAAAATATAGTGCAAAAATGTTACACATGTATGAAAATGCAAAAATGATAACTGTTGAAACTATTCCAGGATTGGGGGAGGGCAGATAAAGGAGAATTGTAGAGAGGATGAATTCAAGTATGATACATTATAAGAACTTGTGTAAATGCCACAATGTACCCCCACCCAGCACAAAAATAAAGGAAAAATAAAGAGAAACCCCCTTCTTAAATGCATGCTGCTATTTAGGAAAATATTTTGATATTAAATATGAAGAAAATGAAACTTTGAAGGCATAAAATGCTAAATTTATTTGTGAGATAAAATTGAATAACTGACCATTTAATTTACAGTGAAAATAAGGAAAAAAATCCCTTTAAATAAATTATACAATACCACAACATATACAAAAAATGTCCCACAGTATCATATCACAACTTACATTGCCTTTTTAATAACTTTCATAAAAAAGGAAAAAAATTAATCATAGTGCCAATCCAGAAAAGGCAAACATATTTCCCTGAATGTATGCAATTAGACTGAACTAAATTGGCTTTCAGTCTTGTATACAAAATGTTATCAATAAAACTTATAATATGAAGGAAGATTCAAGCCTGAGGATAGAAAGAGAAAATGTAGGCTGACTTCCACATGAAAAGATGAGGAAAGACCCCAATTAATGATCTTTATAGAGATAAATAGAAATTCACATAATTGCATCTGTGTGTGAAGACAATATAACACAATGTGCTGTAAGCTGTTGAATAATATGGTAGTAGAGTGGTAGAAAAAGAAGGTTAATGTGATTAACATCCAATATATACATGTCTGAAATACCAAAGCCAACCCCTCCTAAGCTATCACTATACATTTTAAAACATGAAGGAAAAAAATTTAAACAGGTCCTGTTCAGGAATGGGTACCATTGGGATGGGGAGGGCATAAAGAAAGGGTGAAGAGGATGGATAAAGCAGATGTATTTTGTAGTCATGTATAAAAATAGAACAAATAAACATGTTGAAATTTTTCTAAGGTTGGTGAGAGAAGAAAAATTAGGGAGAACAAGGGATGCTGTAGAGCCAATTAAGATATATGGCATACATAAAGATATATGCAAATGTCACAATGTATCTTCCTGTACAACTATATATACTAATAAAATTTTAAACAACAAATAAATTCATTGGAAACATAGAAAGAAAATAGTCACCAAGATATTACATTAAAATATATTTATGAAAATGGTAAATATTAAGTTCAAAAAACACAAAGTGGAAGGAAAATTTTTTCTTAGCTCCTGAGGGAGAAGGGACCATTATTACAACATTTGTGAAAGGAAGGAAAAAATTTCAGAAAACACGGACTAAAAACTTACTGCCACATACCTGAATAAATATTAAGAGAAACACACATAAGTAGATATAATATACTCAGCCTTTCACAAGAGTATGATTTGGTTAAAATAGAATCTGCATATACATATAAAAAACTGTGGAAGACATGAATTTTCAAGTTATCAAGCTAAATTCTACTAAAAGTGCATGTGAAGGACATATTACAATTTGGGAAACTAGGGAAAGTCACAAGGAAACTCGTAAGAAATGAGCACATAGGCCAAGATCATAATATTGGTCTTCTTCCTTTTTATTTTTAGCACTATTTTGTCAATACTTGGTTTTCTATTTTGTTTCTCTTAATCACAACATATTTTCTACTGTATATCAGAATATGATTTTTCTTTGTATTTGACTTTTAATTTATATCTGACTTCTGAACATATTTAATATGTCAAGTGGTCTTACACTGGGACTATGTGGCCATCTTGCTTGGCTATTTCATTTTGTGGTCAGAACCTCCCTCAAAATTCTATGTTGTTCAGATGATCTTCATGAACACAGCATTTAAGAGCTAGAGTCCTGTCTCATAATTCTCCCTTTCCACATAATGTTTATAGTTTTTCTGGATTTGTATGGTTTAAGATCATTCTTGATATTTGAAAGTTAAATTTCCTAATACCTACATCTTTATCATTTTTATGATTATTATAAAATGTGCTGCAGTATTTATGTCACCTAAATTATTTTGATATATTTAAACTTGAAAAATATTTATTTTCAGCAGTCTCTTTTACATACTTTTACATTCTATTATTTCTCCTTTTAAGGTATTCATTTATATCAGTTAATTACAATATTCTGTGCTTTAATATCTGAAAGTAGTGCTTTGCTTGTTTTGTATTTAAAATTACATCTACTATTAATATAATTTTTCAGTACCCTACTCTAGGTCCATCTCAGCATTGGGAACATATGGCCACATTAGTTGTGTTTTGAAGCTCACACTCTTTCTGAAAGTTACATATTTTCATGGAAACTTTATATACTTCTTAAGAGCATGTGTGAATATTCACATTTTCCAGGTAATATATTTTTCTTATTCTCTATTTTTGTTGTACTTCAACTTTACCCTTGGTTTTGAAAGTTCCAGTGTACTTTATCTATTTATTTTAAACTGTCATCTTTCATTATTGTGATATATGATAAGGTAATTTTTAAATTTTTGCCTTCCAGAATGACTTTTTTCTTTGTTAGTGGTTTATTTTTCAGCAATCTCATTTGTTGTGTTTTGTTATTTATATTTCAAATGGTCTCATTTGTTCTGTTTATTTTTTATTGCTTAGAAAATATCTAGATATTATTATCTGTCCTGTATTATATTTCCATTATGAGGTGGGATAATCTTTTAACTTCTTTCTTCTGGAAATTTTTCAGTGTAATTGTGGTGGTCTTAGTTGCTAGCAGTATCACACACAAAATATGTTTTGTATTATAATATCTGAATGCTTCATTTGTCAGTTTACATTTCTGTTCATAATATATTCTATCATAATATCTGAATATAAATACACATTTTGTCTTCAATTTTAAATCTATACTTTGTGTAAATCTTTTATATGCTAGTGTATGTCAATGTGATCTGCTGAACACATGTCCATCTTCCTTCACTATTTCATTGGCAGATCTTCCTCCAAGAAGAACCAATTTGGGTGATAATACATAAATATATGTATGGAAATATCACAAGGAAACTCCCTGTGTATCTATCATAAACAAACAAAAATTTTTTTTTCATTTACAAAATGAGAGAACAAGAGGACAGAACAGGGCCTGCCTTAGTGGAAGGTTGGTACCAGTGGGAGGGGGAAAAGGGAGGACTAGGTGTGGGAGGATGAACATAGTGCAAATACTGTGAACACATGTATATAAATGGAAAAAGGAGACCTGGTGAAACTGTTGCAGGAATAGGGGTGGGAAATAAAGGTGAAGGGTAGAGGACATGAATTCAAGTGTTCAAGTGTGATGTTTGGTAAGAACTTTTGTAAATGACACAATATACCCCAACCCAGCACAGTGATAAAAAGCAAATTCTCCATTGTCCTGGTAACCTTCATAAGCATCAAGTTAAATAGAGTGCTTAGGCAATTCTAAAAATTCCTATTTTCAAGTACGGTATTTTCCTTATTTTGTGATTTATGGGATTTAATTTTATCCTTGACTGCTCCAAGTTCCACTATATTGTATTAAGGATTGGCAACTTTCTCACATAATTATTCTGGTATATGTTGGAATAATGGATTCATTTGTGTCACTGGCTTTTTTCATTTTCTTTAATTGTAAATTTTGTTGTATGTTCATTGGTATTTTCTCATATATAACTGTCACTCTATTATAACTCCCTTCAAATTATTCTTTTTGTCTCTTTTTCACCAAGATGGCTATACATTACATTTTATATCTAGATATGAGATTGCAATATATTGTGATTTATATTAAGGCTTTATGTAGTTCTCTATGCCCATTCTGGCAGGATGGCAAGATGTTGCCAACTTGATTTTCTTTTTAATTTTTTTTGGTGGTATTGTGTTTGAACTCAGGACCTCACACTTGCTAGACAGGTGATCTACCACTTGAGTCACTCTGACAACCATCTTATGACCTGGTATTTTTCTCTTTTTTGTGGTACTGGTATTTGAACACAAGGCCTCATGCTTGCTGGGCAGGCACTATACCACTTGAACCACTCCACCAGCCACCGTTTTGCAATTTTTGAGACTAGGGTGTTGTGAACTATTTGCCTGGGCTGACTTCAAAACATGCTCCTCCTGATCTTTTCCTCTTGATTATCTAGGATTATAAGCATGAGCCTCCAGCAGCAGGCTTCTTTTTAATTTTGAAGTCAGAATCTCCCACAAAATTAAGATTGTGCTGGTAACTTTCATGTACACCAGGTCTTATTGCCATCTTAAAACTAGTTGGATATTTAGATTGTTTCTTCTGCAATGGTGATTTTTCTTTATTTCATGGTCAATTTTTCAATTTTTTGTCACATATATGTTTTCAAACTTCCAAATTTTTATTTGCTTTCCATTTAATCTTAACATATTTTCTTAAAGTTGAATATATTTTCAGTTTTCTATTAAACTTATATTCCCCTTAAGTTTTACCTGGTTATATAGATATTTCATGGAGAAGGTAACCTGTGGCCAACTGATTTTCTGCGTCATTATGAATTTAAGGTCACAAATTAATTATTCCCCAAGACAGATGATTATTTCCTTTTCATTATTTTTGCATATACTGTCACTACATTTTATTTCTTCATTTCAGTGTGTTTTTTGTTGTTTTTAATTCTCACTGTCACAGTCTATTTTTCAACAATCAAAATTATATCCTTTTTTATTCTGTTCTCACTCCTTTAAATTATTGCTTCCTTACCTTTTTAATCTCCATACATATTTTATCCCATAACATTTTACATTTTTCCTTTTTGTTTTTATCTTTGAATTGATGTATAGCAATTGTGTAAGAATTTAATATATTATAGTTTAGCACCAGTACTCAGAACATGTTTCCCACTTGGTTTATTTATTCAAGGTGAGCCCTGAGTCCCTCGAAAATCTATCTTTTTCAGGTTATTTTCTGTTAGAAAATGACATAATCATCTTAGGCAATTCTCACAACTCATCCATAGCAGGTCACATATTTCTCTGTTCATTCTGATTTTGTACATGTCCCAGTTTCTTCAATATATTGTGTGTTCTTATAATTTCTTGCCTGGTAAGTATAATCTTTCCTCACAAATTATTCTTGTTTTTAACATCCATGACCATTAAATCATTGCATGTAAAATTTCTGTTAAAAATATATGTGTTATATATTTATATATTTCTGTTAAAAATATATGAATATCATGTGCATCTTCTATACATAAATATAGTATATAGCTACATATAGTTATGCAATATTCAACCATTTGAATAGATTGTAAGTTTAAACATTCTAGCATTCACTAACATCACCACCATGAACATATTCCAATACTGGTTGATTAAAATTCTATCCGAATTTCCCTGCTATCATAAAATTTTTGCAAATGTTTTAGCAACTGTATAGAATAAAATAAAAGCACCTAATTAAAACAGAATACACAACATTCATTCCACTTAACTGCTGAATGGAAACTGAAAATCCAACAGAAAAACATGTTATAAAATGCTTTAATATGTTGAAATGGACTACATTAAAAATAGACTGGGAGGACAAACAAAAGAGTGGGTATACACAGAAGACACTAGAAAGAATTCTCATCATTGAACATAATAATAATGACAAATACCACAACACAGTTCGGTAAATGTTTCAAATGTTTAAAATAAAATAGTATATAGCATGAAAAAAGATTATGACTAATCTATGTATGCTTTAAACAAGTGCACTGTGATTCAGAGATAGCATGAAACTTTTTGATAATTCAATACATTTACAGATATTTTTATTCAGGCGTAATTATTCAAGCATGGAGGTGTTAGTGTGTTCTTTGTTTATGCCATATGATTTTTCCCTTCCATTGTAGAGTGATCTTTCTTCCATAGTCTCTGAGGGGATCAAATCTAACTAAGTATGATCTTGCACCCACCTGTGAAAAACAATTTTTTCCTTTTATGGATGGGTATTGGTTTTAATTTTTTTACATTTCTATGGAATTTATAATATAGGTGGATAGGTTGTGGCATCTATATTTTTTGACTTTCTATTCATGTTTTGCTATTGATTTGCTGGATGACTGAATTTTTTTACTTATTTTCCCTAAAAATGCAGTAGTCAAATTTCCAATTTGAGGTTACATACATATTTAGTCATAATTTTTTTGCCTTAAAAAATTTTAGACAGGCACTGGTGGCTCATGCCTATAATCTTAGCCTCTTGGGAGGTTCAGATCTGCAGGATCATAATTCAATTCAATCGTGGCCAGAAAGTTCCCTATCTCAAACAATAAGTGCGAGACTTGAATGTACCTATTATCCCATCTACACAGGAGACTGAGATTGGGAGAACTGTGGTTCCTGAGCAGCTAGAGCAAGAATTATACAAGACTCTCTCTCTCAAATGAAGCAGCCGGGCATGAGGCCAGTTATGGTACAAAGTGTAAAATAAGAGGACCTCCATCCAGGTTGAATCTATCTCAAAAATAATTAGACCAGAAATTCTGGAGGTACAGCTCAAGCATTGCAGTGACTGCCTGGCAAGCATGAAGCTCTGATGTCAAACCCCAGTACTGCCAAATTTTTCTTTTCTGTTTAATATCAATATATTTTTCATAAATAGTAGACTCTGTTTTCCTTTTATATTTATGTCTTCCATCATGTAAACATTTAATTACTTAAGTTGGTGATGCCTGCAGCAGGAAAAATGTGGCCACCTTTATTTTCTATGACATTGTGTTGTGAGACCCTTCCTAAAAATTCTGTTGTCCTAGAAACGTTCAGGTACCATTTACATAGGTTGTGGCAAATTTATGATTTTTTTTGGTATTAATCAATTTATGCAACTGATAAGTGGAATATATTCTTTTTATCTAAAACAACTGGGTCTATTTTTCAATTTTACCTCTCATATATGGTTAATCTTCATTTTTGCTAGGCTTAATGTCAATATTGCTTTCCTAAATATTAATATATATAATAAATATATATATTCCTAAATATTAATATATATATAATAAATCCTAAAAGTATTTTTAGGAGTTTCCTTTAAAGTTTTCAACTCTCTTTGTGAAAATCTTCTTAGTTTTTTCCTACCAGGTGGTTACCTGTAGTTAACTTAAATTTGTCTGTTATTGTAATGTCAGAAATTTCCTCAGAATTCTGTATTGCCTTGGAAACATTCATGTATGCAGTGATTAGCATACAGGTGAAATCACACTAAGATTTAACATTTTTAGTGTAATATATTTTATTACACTCTCTAGAACTCTGGCAATTTGAGTTGATTATGAAGTCTGGAAATTTGTAGGACCCTACACCTATGAAAATGTTTATATCCACAACTAGGTCCATCCTGGGCAGCAGAAGAGTGTTCCTTGTCTTTTGGACTATTTTACTTGAGCTCTGAACCTTCCTAGTTATTCTGAGTTTTCCTCATAGCCAATAAAAAATAAATGGGGAAGTTTCCTGAGAGCCTCAAAACACAAATAAACTTAGTTGGGTTTTAGTTCATAGTATTTTTTTAATTGTTGTGTGTGGGGTACATAGTGGTATTTACAAAATTCTTATATCAAATATATCATATTTGAGTTCACCCCCTCAATTATTCTTGTTTATCTCCCTCCTCCATTCCTTGAATAGTTTCAAGATGTCTCACTTTTCATTTACATACATGTGTACACAGTATTTCTACTGTCTTCACTCTCCACCACCCTTTCTCCACATCCGCCAACCTCCCACTGGAACCAACTTCCCAGACAGGACCTATTTCGCCCTCTTGTTCTCTGATTTTATAAAGGAAAAAATAATGACTTTTAAAAAATTTGACATAGCTTTATAGGAAGTTTTCTTTTGACATTTCCATGTATATATGTATGTTATTCTGAATTGGTTCATCTCTATTTTTCTTCTTTCTACCTTAGTCTCCTTCTTATTGTGATTTCAATAGGTTGAACAACTCTATACTCATTCTTGTATAGGAAGTATATTAACCATATTCACTTTCTAAACTTCATTCTTTTATCCTCCCCCACCTCTAAACATGACCTTTATTTATATTTTCTCTATATTCCACAAATGAGAGAAAACATGTGGCCTTTGCCCTAGCTAACTTCACTTCAGATGTTCTCCAGTTCCATCCAGTTAACTGCAAATGACAAAATTTCATACTTCTTTGTAAGCCCTGAGTATTTTGATACTCCTAGGGGAGACAAATTTTTCATTTTCAGTGTTGCTACAGAGATTTTTTCCCTAACTTACAAAAGTTAAGCAGAATCTATGTAGGCTCTGGATCTTTATTTTGTGTATTTTTTCAAAGATTATGGTATGCTTCATGTGACTGGATTTTTTTCCCATTTTTCCTAAAAAGTTAAAAAATCAATTTTTAAATTTTTTCTCACATATATACTTAATCTTGTTTTTCTAGCTATTTGTCTCCATACACATACACATAGTAGGTTCAGTGATAGAGTGTGAAAGCACCTGATCTACAGTTTGGCCACTCCAGATCTAGGGGTTTCAGAGTCCAGGGCAATACTAGGCTCTATCTGGGTAAAGATATTCCTTTGTTTCAAAAGTTCAATATTCCTTAGGTTCTTCTGGTTTCCAACTGTCTATTATTTTACTGCTGCCTTCCACTGACTTGCAAAATTATCTCACTTTCTTGTATCAATATAACTGAGGTTTCATTTGTGGTTCCTTGAGCCATTAGAATATGGTAGGTATTTGTAACCTGCCATCTTGTCTTTTTTCTACTCTGGTTTTCAGTGTTATCTCACATAACTTTGTGAATTCTTACTCTGACTTATCACAATTTCCAGAATCTTATTTTCTTTTATATTTAATCATAATTTTTTTCTTAATGTCTGAAAGTGTTTTGGAAATGCTTTCTTTATTAAATTATACCTACCAATTGTGCAGGTATTTACTAACATAGCACATTTTGATCCTACCAATGGGAACATTGGGCCTTATTGCTTATGTTTTTAATTATGTTGTCAGACTTCCTCAAAATTCCATGTTGCTCTAGCAACCCTCACATACCCAGCACATAACAGCCATTTCACACAACTGTAATAATATACAATCACAACAGAACACATTTTTGTTATAATATATAGATCTCTGTGGTTTTTCTCAATTTATCATGCACTCTTGAAAGATATATACATATCAAGATGCACATATAATCTTTCCTTCATTATTATTGTAGTATGTGGGAGATAATTTATAAATTCATGTATTCTGATATTTTTCTATGAATTCTATTTGGACATGCTATTTTATGATCAGTATCTCATAAATACTACCTATATTATTTTCCTCAACCAAAATTTTATATTTGTTACATCTTTCATCACAGTGTATTTGAAAATTTAATATATCAATGCATTTTTCCTTTTAATTTTTTTCTTTACATTTATATTAGCAATTTTGTGAAAATTTGTCATCTGATGCCATGACCATAGAACCCTTGAGACCATGACAATGAACTCTTAAGAAATTTCCATGTGAGGGGGGATTCCAAGATGGCAACTACAGGGAGGGAGCAGAATGCACGCTTCTTAAAATAAAATCTTGGAGAGATGCTGGAGACACACCTTACAGGAAAAACCACCAAGAAGAGGCAAAATTCTGGCTCCTCCACACCCCCAGCCCATGCATAGCATCCCCACTCCACATTAAATGGAGAAACAAGGAGAGCTCCTGCACCACCAGACACCATTTCCTACCGGCTCGAGGGACACAGACCACCAGGTGAACTAAGCAGCATGCAGTACTCCCACAGACAAACCTGGGCCAGACCAGCATAGCCCCTTGGACAGACTGACCCCCACCCAGGGAAAAAAGAGAAAAAAACAAACTGAATAATAAACAACAACAAAAAAAGACACGTAGCAAAGAGGGCAGGGAGCCCAGGTGTGGAAGAGGTAGGGAGGGGCAATCCCTCACAGAACTGTAAATAAACAAGCTGGCCAGAGAAGGCAGGAGTGGTGGCACCCTCCCAGCAACCTTGGAGTGGGACGGCTTGTAAAAGTGGTGGTGTGAGGAAAACTCCACTGGAGGGGGGGAAGGGACACTTTCCACGTGAACTGTAAATAAACAAGCCAGCCGGAGAAGGCAGGTGTAGCGCCACCTCCCTCAGTGTACTTGGAAAGGGGAAAGCTTGTAACAGTGGCAGTCCCACTCAGGAGAACTCTAAATAAAGAAAGCCTGTAGGGCTAGAAGAGTGTTAAGCTAATCCCTGAGATCTGCAATCAATAAAGCCTCCAGCAACAGCTCGCTGACAGCAGTGGGCAGGTAAGCTGCAGCCTCAGACATACATTCACAGAACTGTTTCCAGACACTTTTTTTTCTCTTCTTTGGATGAGACGACAACTGAACTACACCTGCATGCTGAAAAACTTACTGAAACTGTATTGCATTTGAATTTGGGATACTTTGTTGTGTTTTGGTTTTCTTGTTGTTTGTTTTCACCTTTGATGAGACAACGACAGAACTACTTCTGAGACACCATCTCCAGGTTTGGAGGCTGAGGGACTTAAACCAAAATTATTAAGACTGAAATTTTAATGAATTTGAACTTGGGGATTTGTTTGTTTGTTTGTTTTGTTTTTTTACTTATTTGTTTACTTGTTTTTCCCTTTTTCTTTACCATCTTTGCTTTCCATCTCCTCTCACCCTTCCATTCTAAATATCACCATTGTTATTATTACAAGCTAGAAAATATTTAATTGCACACAGTACAGGAACAGTAACAATACCAAGGGCAATGATGGGAAGACGGAAAGAACAGGGAAAAAAGTTTCTCCCCAGGAAAAAATTAGTACAGGAACCAGAGGGAAATGAGGAAAACAGATACTCATATCGAGACTCCAACAAAACAAAGATAAACTATGCCAAAGAACCCAATGAAGCCCACAAGAACAATCTGAAAGAAGAAATCACGTAAGTAGTCAATGAGAATTTTATAGAGATGATACTGGATATGGTCAACCAAAATGTACAGGAGACACTCAAGAAATTCCAAGAAAACAAAAATAGAGAATTTGAGGAAGCACAAGAAGAAATAAAAGAAACCATAGAAGCACTGTACAAACACCAAAGTGAAACAAAGAACATGATCAATAAAGAGATAAACAAACTCAGGACAAATATCAACAACATTAAAGATGAAAGGACTCAAGATATGGAAAACCTCAGAAAAAAGAATGAAACAGAAATGCAAAACAAAATGGAAGGCCAATCCAGCAGAATAGAACAAGCAGAAGACAGAATCTCAGAACTCAGTGATGAAATGGTAATTAAAAGAAAAACCAAAGAACTATTAGTTAAACAACTCAATACTGTGAAAAGAAAATGCAAGAACTCACTGTCTCCATCAAAAGACCAAACCTGAGAATCATGGGCATTGAAGAAGGAGAAGAGGTGCAAGCAAAGGGAATGTATAATATAGTCAACAAAATAATTAGAGAATATTTCCCAAATCTAGAAAAATCTATGCCTTTACAGAGGCAAGAGGCTGCCAGAACACCAAACAGACCTGACTAAATTAGTACTACCCCACGGCATATTATCATTAAAACAACAAATACAGAGACTCAAGAAAGAATATTGAAGTTTGTAAGAGAGAAAAAACAAATAACATACAAAGGTAAACCCATCAAAATCACAGCAAACTTTTCAACAGAAACATTAAAAGCAAGAAGAGCATGGGGTAAGATCTTCCGGGCACTGAATAAAAATAACTTCATCCCTAGGATACTCTACCCAGCAAAACTATCATTCAAACTAGGTGGAGCAATAAAAGTCTCCCATGATAAGCAGAAACTAAAACAATATGTGACCACAAAGCCACCAGACAAAAGAATCTTCAAGGGATTCTGCACACAGAACATGAAACCCAACATGACCATGAAAGGGCAGGCAGCACCAAACTACAGGGGAAAAAAGCAAGAAAGTAGAGAGTAACATCAATTTAGGTGCACACAATCAAACCTTCAAACAACTAAGACAACTAAATGACAGGAATCACCACATAACTATCAGTACTAACACTTAATGTTAATGGACTTAATTCCCCCATCAAAAGCCACCGTTTGATGAACTGGATTAAAAAGGAAGATCCAACAATTTGTTGCTTACAGAAGACCCATCTCACTGATAGAAATAAGCATAGGCTTAGGATGAAAGGCTGGAAGAAAATGTACCAAGCCAATGGCCCCCAAAACCAGGCAAGGATAGCAATACTTGTCTCTGACAATGTAGACTTCAAACCTACATTGATCAAACAAGATAAAGAAAGACATTCCATACTAATAAAATGGGAAATAGACCAAAAGGAAATAACAATTATCAACCTATATGCACCCAATGTCAACGCACCGAATTTCATCAAACATACCCTGAAGGTTGGTACAGGAAAGAGTAGGAAATACTCTGGAATTAATAGGTATAGGCAAGAACTTTCTCAATGGAACCCCAGCAGCTCAGCAACTAAGACATAGCATAGATAAATGGGACTTCATGAAGCTAAAAAGCTTCTGCTCAACAAAAGAAATGGTCTCTAAAGTGAAGAGACCACCCACAGAATGGGAGTAAATATTTGCCAGCTATACAAAAACTCAAAAAGCTAAATTTCCCCCAAATTAATGAACCAATAGAAATGGGCAAATGAACTAAACAGAACTTTCTCAAAAGAAGAAATTCAAATGGCCAAAAAACACATGAAAAATGCTCACCACCCCTAGCAATAAAGGAAATGCAAATTAAAACCACACTAAGATTCCACCTCACCCTTGTTAGAATAGCCATCATTACCAACACCAATAACAACAGGTGTTGGCGAGGATGTGGGGAAAAAGGAACCCTCTTATACTGCTGATGGGAATGTAAACTAGTACAACCACTCTGGAAAAAATTTTGGAGGCTTCTTAAGAATCTAAACATTGATCTACCATATGATCCAGCAATACCACTCTTGGGGATATACTCAAAAGACTGTGACACAGGTTACTCCAGAGGTACCTGCACACCCAAGTCTATTGCAGCACTATTCACAATAGCCAAGTTATGGAAACAGCCAAGATGCCCCACTACTGACAAATGGATTAAGAAAATGTGGTATTTATACACAATGGAATTTTATGCAGCCATGAAGAAGAATGAAATGTTATCATTCGCAGGTAAATGGAAGGAATTGGAGAACATCATTCTGAGTGAGGTTAGCCTGGCCCAAAAGACCAAAAATCATATGTTCTCCCTCATATGCGGACATTAGATCAAGGGTAAACACAACAAGGGGATTGGACTTTGATCACATGATAAAGCGAGAGCACACAAGGAAGGTATGAGGTTAGGTAAGACACTCAAAAAACTAGATGGCATTTATTGCCCTCAATGCATAGAAACTAAAGCAGATACTTTAAAGCAACTGAAGCCAATAGGAGAAGGGGACCATGAACTAGAGAAAAAGTTAGAGAAGAATTAATTTAGAAGGTAACACACATGTACAGGAAAGCAATGTGAGTCTACTCCCTGTACAGCTATCCTTATTTCAACTAGCAAAAACCCTTGGTCCTTCCTATTATTGCTGATACTCTCTTCAACAAAATTAGAGGTAAGGGCAGAATAGTTTCTGCCTGGTAGTGAGGGATATGTAGGGGTAAGGGAGGGAGTGGGGGGTGGTAAGGGAAGGGATGGGGGAAAGGGGGGAGAAATGACCCAAATATTGTATGCACATGTGAATAAAATAAAAATTTAAAAAAAGAAATTTCCATGTGAGTCCTGAAAGTTCCTCACATCCCAGTATGCCTTTTTCACTTTCATATGCATTGTAATTAGGATTTGTCTGTCAGATAATCCACATTTTCTATTGAGATAGATCTTCCCATTTGGAAATTCTGATTGCACTATAAGTTGAAATTGTCTTGTGAATATATGAGTGTATTATACCTTGGTATTGCCATCTGGTACTAATAATTATTCAGACTTGGGGCAGGCAATCTTGTATGCCTCCTGATGTTTTTCCTTCATTTAAAATTTAATGGTTATTTTGTTTTTCAGGCTCTTCCCATAAATATGTTCTTTTCCCTATATTATAACTTCTTCCAAACTACTCATTTTTGTTTTCTTTGAAATTAAATATTTCTAAACAAGTATTTTTCTATATGTACACACACACACACACACACACACACACACACACACACACACAGAGTTAGAGAGAACATGTTCCCAATAGGCAGGCAAACTGAGAGGAGTAGGAAAGTTAGGAAAGGAAAAGAGAATCATAGAGAGCGAATAATATCTAAATACATGGTATCTATATGTGAATATGGCATACAGAGATGCACTGAACTATTTAAAAAATTTGAGGTGATGTAAAATATATTCATGTGTACAAGGCCATTGTGAAACACCTCTGAACAATGAATACAAACTAAAACAAATGATGGACAGAAATGTCTAACAGGTCCTGTTCACTATTCCAAGTATGAACTTCTGGGAGGGGAATGCTGAATAATATCACTGAGCACTATATACTCATATGAGAATAGAACAATGAAACCTGTTGAGTTGTCAGAAGGAAGATAGGAGTGGTAAAGAAAGATGAATAGGCTGAATCTAACCAAGTTACATTGCATGCGTGTATGGAAATGTCACAATGAAACTAATGTACAACTAATTTATGCTAATAAAAATGTAAATAAATTAATTTATTTTGCTTCATCACAGTATATTTTACTTAAATTTTGAGAAGTATTCTGAGAATGAGTTTCCTTTTAAAACTACATCACCCCTTCCTTGCATAAATTTTTACTTGGATAGACTTATTCCTGACACAGGCAACATGGACAGTTTGCTATTTTCATATGATGTTAGAAATTCCTCAAAAATGTTTTTGCTAACCTTCATGCACAGGGTTTAGCAGTCAGCTGTAACCATTACAATAATTTACTGTATCTACTTAATATAATTTTATTATAATTTCTAGATTTCTTAGAAATTTTGAATTGATCCTGAATTCTCAGAAATTCTTCAAGTATAAATGAAAGACTTTTTTGTGATTAATCTTGTGAGGAGAGGGTAATTTTTAACTACCTATCTTCCAGTATGACAAGGCTCTAACAGAGTTGCCAATAATTTTGGTCAAAAAAGGTAAAGAGGATTCTCCCTCCCTAGTCCATTCCTCTACCTGCCCTGATTAATATTCAGGGAGCCCAGCTTCAGAGCTGGCTCACTGGGGTGGGGGTAGTCTTCAGGGCCTAACGCTGGGTTACCAACCTAGGCAGGTAGGTCATATGGGTGGTGGCCGCCAAGCAGACGTGGGCATTTGGGGTGGAACACAGAGACACTAATAGATTCTCCTCATTGCCACAATAACACCAGGGAATGGCCTCACCTAATGCAATTGGTTTCTCCCTTCTCCACGCTGCAGCACCGCAATCTTCCACCTTTGCCTTTCTCCCTCTCTGCCCGCTGACTCACCAGCTGGTGTGGAAACACGAAGTTCCACTGCAATGGAGCTTGCCACCGGCTAAGGTGCAGTGATTCTTCAACCCCAGCAGGGAGGACCAAACTCCCATCATGGCAGCAGCGACTGCAAGGAAGGCAGTGGGCATGGAGCGCAGAGTCTGCGCAGACCCCAAAGACTGCAAGCAGCCAGAATTGGCAGTGGGGCGCAAGAAGAGGCTCCAGGAGGGTGCCGCAGCCACTGCTGGGCATGGGGGTGGGGGTGGGGGACACAAGGCGCAGGCAGCTGCACAGAGTGCATCACACCACCGTGGGGGAGGTCACACTGGTGCGAGGGACTGGCTTCTGGTAAAGAGAGAGCAACGGAAGAAGAATCTTGGCAGCTGTGGCACCTCGTCAACTTCATTGCTTTCGTCCTTGGCCTTGGCCGACTTGCAGTCCGCAGCGGACGCTGGCCTCCTCACCTTCTGCTCGTGTTTTGGGTTGCCTGTACTGGAAGCCTCTGCTCCTGATGCAGCTGCAGATGTTGCAGGTGCAGCCATTTGACTGGGTGAAGTACCAGCTCCAGCATGGCTGTGTGATGTCTACCACAGCCAGGAGACCTCTACATTCCTGACCTGTGCCTGGTCCTCTGTATACTGATCGCAATGGCTGGAGTAGTGGCTGCCTCCCTCCTGCAGCTTGGGCACAAAGGCTGTGATTTGAGGAAGGTGCTGGGCCAGTCGCTGGGCCACTGCGGCCCTGGAGACCACTGAACTTCCCCAAACTTCATTTGTAGTCTTGCCCACTCAGCCGCTTTACGCGGAGTTGGCTGCCATTAGGGGACCACAGCAAGCTCCACCCGCGGATCTGCTGCAGCCGGGGCCCATGGGCGGTACCCCCACCAGCTCTATGTTCTAGAACTCTAGCCCTGGCAAGCCATTCCCCTGTGGCTCTGCCTCTCCTCTGGCGCCCCCCAGTGTCTGGACTGTGCAGCCATGGATCCCTGTCTCCAACACCTACAGTTTCAACCTGAGCCGCAACACAGATTAAGTGTTCCACCTGCTGGACCCTTACTGCAATGGCGGTGGCTCTTTGTCATCGAAGGAGCTAGAGGCCTATTTGAGCCAGCACCCGCCATATCGTAGAGCCCTGGCAGTAGTCCAGGAAAACACCGCTCCGGGAAGCAGCTGGAAGTCCCAAGTGGCTCAGAGAGCTCAGGCTGGGCGGTGTAGGGCGGTCCCCTGGTGCCCCTGGGAGGAGCCTGAAGAGAGCAAAGAAGGCGTCTTCTCCCCCGCCCCCACCCCCCCGCATAGCCCACAGTGTGTGTGCAGCTGCAGGAAAAGACTCGCTGGTGCCTAGAACCCTAATAGAGGCTGCTACAGATCCAGAATGACTGCCTCTTCCAGTGAGGGTTCACGGAGCTGTGGAGGGTGAAAAAAGAGTTCATGGACACAGTCAGACGTCTCATTCACTTCTATGTAGGAAAACTTCACAGCACTGATAGTTCTGAAGGGATTCGACTCTCAGGAATGTAGAATGTCCAGGAAGGCAAAACGCAGTTGCCAGTAAACCAATAGTCATGATGCCAAGTTATCCTGTGTGGAATCTGCCAAATAGTGTCATATATGAAAGACAATTTGACGGGAAAGATGCATGTTCTGCCACTAATTTGTGGAAAAGTAGAAGTGAAAAAGCCCCAGTAATGTTTAGCCTTTAGCCTTTCTTGACCCCAAAGCCAGAAATACATTTGACTTGATACCTTCACAGAGTAATTATGTTGGCTATGACTTGTCTCCAAGGTAATATCTCAGCACACAAGCTCAGTGGACCTTTCCTGTAGTAGCCTGGAACATTTACTTAGAGCCAACTTCTTCTACAGTCAAGACCTCACTCATCTCAATTTGAAACAAAATTCCTAAGGCAAAACCCTCACCTATCAGCTGCCTGGGAACTCAATGAACTGCAAAGTTTCACCAAGTTGAAGAGTTTAAACATTTCCAATAAATCATCTAAGTTATTTCCTGTAACAGTCTGTAGTATTCCAATCCTGGGAGAGTTGAATGTGTCTTGTAAACAGTCGGAGCAATTATTGGCACTATGTACAATTTAAAGACTTCTTGTTAGATGGAAACTTTCTCTAGTCCCTTTCTGCTGAGTTAGAGAACATGCCGCAGATCAGTTATCTTGGTCTTACATTCAATGAATTCACTGACATTCCAGAAGTATTGAAGAAACTGACCACCTTGGATAAACTTTGTATGTCTGGAAATCATATGGAATTCTTTAGACTACAGACCAGACTGTAAGAAGAATGTCTCACATAAAGCATGTGGAACTAAGATTGAACATAATTAAGAAGCTTATAGCAGATGAAGTAGACTTTCTGCAACATGTCACTCAGCTTGACCTTAACCTGGTTAAAGCTATTTGATTACTTACCCCTCATAAGTAAGATATTTTCTACTTTTTTAGATTTTTCATGCAATTTTAAATTTATCAATGCCATTTGAGAATTTCATTAGAATATCTATGTAATTTTAACTTTCACTTATTTTTGTTACAATATGGAGTGGGTTTGTCTATTAATTATTGTCTTATAGTATTTTTAGATTATTTGTAATGATCTATTTTGGGCAGTGTCATACATAATATTTTCAGATCTAATTTATTTATTTCTAAATCCACTTCTCAGAATTTTTTGTATTCTAATACCTGAATGCTGAATTGATATTGTCTTTAAATTTATATAATTCATTTAATATTTATATGCTAGACTAGACTGTCACTGGAAACATGTGGCCACCTTGCTTGTCTTTTCATTGTGAGATTAGAAAATCTCACAATTCTGTGGTCATGGTAACCATACAGAGTCAGTAAAATCTAGTGTAGGCAAATATATAATTACATTTCACTGGCAATATGTTTTTTAAACATTCTTAGGCTTATATTGAAAAGCAAATGTTCCTTGAATTTTGAAATTCAATTTTCACCAATGTACATACAAAAAACAGAGGAAAATGCTTGCAGTTATTAGGCTTAAATTTTGGCATTACGCAAACAGTAAAAGATGTGTAAATTGGGAAGAAAAATAACATATTCAGAAGTGTGCGTGAAACTGCTGAAATAATTACCCTAAAAAATAACTCAAAAACCATGGAAAATACCCAAAGACACAGTTAAAATGACCCTCCACAATCCAGAATAATCACGAAGAAATGTTATATGTAGATGTATGTTCCTGGAATGTTCAAAGGTCCAGGGTCAATACAAAATACTGTAAACACCTATCAATTACAACTAAATTTCACTTTTATGAAAGCATACGATTGGACTAGAGTCAGCTGGCTGATAACACCTATGTAAGGGAAAGTACATAGAATTGTGAGGAAGTTACTGACATCATACAGATTGAAAATTCAAAATGGTCACAAGTTCCCTGTGCCATAAATTGCCAAAATATCAGTTGTTTTACAAACTTGGAAACACAAATTTTAAAAGAAAACTCGTCTCAAAATACATTACACTACTTAGGAAACATATACTGATATTAAATAGAAAACAAATTAAATTTTGAAGTGAGGAAAAAATAACATTAACAATATTTGTCAGACAAAAACAAAAAACGTGACCATTACCTATTTTGGGATAAATTAAGTGAAATGGATTGATCAATAATGTAACATATACAAAAAAAATCACAATATCAACATGCCACTACATATATAAACTCTATTTTAACTTTCACAAGAAAGATCAATTTGAACAACAGGAGCACAATAGAAAAGAACAAAAAAAAAAAGGTCCCTTAAAGGGTTCAAAATCACAGTGAAATAAGTTGCCTTTCAGACTGTGTATACAGAGGCTATCAGAAAATCTTGAATATGGAGAATCTTCAAACCACAGGAAGAAAAGCCCAACAAAGATGAACTTTAGTTCTACATGACAGTAGGGGACAAGACCCTCATATAAAGTTTGTTTGTAGCCATAGGAATTCATAGAAAATCCTAGAAAATAAATACTTGTCTTTATCAGTAGAAAATGCATTGATATAGAAACAGTAAGAAAAGTGCCAATCCTAAGATATAACATACTCTAATAATCAGAAGAAAAAGATCTGGCTAAACTCAAATGATCATCTTTAAAGGAAAAATTAAGTGGAGAAGATAAAATTTCAAGTGGTCATAACCAAGTTTGTAAATGTAGTGCATGTGAAAATGATAAATGCCATGTTAATATTTGAGGGAATCAGAATTCACAAGGAAATCTCCTAAATTGAGGATATGTTCCAAGCATCAGCACAGGCCTGAACTCACATGATATTTTCATCCAAGTGTTGATACAAATATACAGACAAAATTCAAGGAAAAATACTTCCAGAAATTGTTATAAAGTATCAAGATACGCTAAGTTAAAAGCCAATAATTTGCATGGATTAATTGTATATTGAGAAGGAGACAGTAGAGTAGCACATTAATAATCATTAAGAAATTGATCCCTACAATGCAGAAAACCCCCAGAAGACATATATTCATAGACATAAATAAATACAGAGTAAATATGAAAGATTAATTTAGTCACAGTCCTAGAACTTTTAACAGCCTAGGATAAAGTCAAAATGCTATAAGTCTATAAAGAATAACAAAATATTTAGTATATGCAAAAGTATTTGTGTAGTGTCTGCCTACTGCTAAATGATGTGTATGTGAAAATTATGAAAACAACATAGAGTTATGAGAAATTTTCTCATATTTTGGTGAAAAATAAACCAAGGTGTCCATAGATTACTAGCACCAATAATGACCGATTTTACTAAAAGATTTAAACAAAAGGACATAAAAATTTGAAGGAAACTTCTTAAATTGTGTTTCACTTCTTAGGAAGAATATATTGAGATTAAACTAATATTTAACATTGAGATGAACACAATTTTAAAATAAAAGATATACAAAAATAAAAATATTATGTGATATAAGATTGAAAAAATGAATATTGTGTTTTAAGGACAAAAAGAACATAAAGTCAGTTAACCAGTACTGTTACATATACAAAAAACACAAAATGAACATGTTACAATGTTCAGATTCTATTTCAATTTTCATCAGAAAGAAAAATTTCAATAATCCCAATCCATAAAAGGAAACAATAGTTTCCCTGAGAATTTGAAAAATCAGAATAAAGTAAGTTAACTTTCACCCTACTTACTCTCTAACAAGAAACCCAAGAATATTGCAGAAAATTTGGTCTCTGATTGAAAAGGATAGAAGAGAAGGAAGACAATTCCATGTGGCAGGAAAGGCCAAACTGAGATATGATATATTTTTATTGAGATGGGTAGAAATTCACACTAATATACACAAAGAAAACAGGCACAAATCTATCATGGTAGAAAATACATTTGTATGATAAAGATAGAAAAGGACCAAATTCAAAGAAAATATAATAGAAAGGGAAGAAATTAACAACCACTGGAAGGGCAGGGGACTTTAACACTATATTCTAAAAATGAAGTAAAAATTCACTAGGCATGAATAAAAAATTAGGTACACCTAACAAAATAATCATTATAGGAATGTGCCAACACTTAGATAGAATACATTGTATTTTTCACAAGAGAAGGGATTGGTTAAAATCCAGTCAGTGTCTCCAGAGCAAAAACTGAGTGGAAAATGTGAATTATCAGGTTGCCATAACCTAGTTTTTTTAATCACTATGGACCCGTACATAAACTGGACATATAAGAATTTAAGCAAAATCTGAGAATTCACAAAAGGAACTCAGCACATGGCCCAAGCTTTATGATGGGCCTAGCCTAAGATCATCAAAATTCACTCGAGAGCTAGAAATGTAGACAAAAAATGAAATGAAAAGAAAACCAAACTGATTACCAACCTTTAGTTATAAATTATCTTGTGATGAAAGTGTTAAAAATTTGGTAATGTGGATAGAGCAATAAAACATTGTGATGTGTCCAATGAACTACATGAATAACAATCCTTATACATTTCATCATAAAAATGGAAGAAAGAAGCCAAAGATACATACCTTAAAATTACCATCTGCTTACCAGAGTAATCATGATGAAAAGTTATACTTAAACTCAGACATACACTATAAATTTTCACAAATCTAAGATAATCAGAAAACTCCATAGAAATCTAGAAAATGTAATAAATATATAATACATGGAAACTAAATTAATGGAATAGTCTCAGCTGACTGCTAAGCACTGTGTATATGAAGGTTAACAGAACAAAAAAGAACATTTAGAGATTACCTGACACCACAATGACAAATAAAATAAAGATATCCACAGGAAAGTTAAACTAAGACTTGCCTGTCTATGCTAGTACAGATTACAGAAAGGGACAAATAAATTTAAAGGAAACCCATTCTTAAATACATTCTACAATTTATGAAGAAAGCACATTGAAATTATAGAGATAAAAAAGAGAAAATTTTCAAATAAAAATAACATTATATATGAGAGGTGAAACTGGATAAATAGACTGACGTATTTTTAAGGAAAACTGAAAAAAATCTATTCACAAAACATAATCAATTCTGCAACATACTGGCATAATAACAGTGTCACAAGCATTGTGACTGTAATATATCTTCAGTAACAAAGAAAGTAATCAACCCCACCGTCATCCAGAAATTATAAAAATTTCACTGTGTGGAACCAAAATAAGACTGAACAAAGAAGGATTTCAGTCCAATATATGGATAGGATGTGCAACAAACTGATATCTTCAGAACTGTTGATGTAAAGGAAGAAATAATGAGGTCCACAATCTTTGTACCAGGATAGGCCAAGTCCATGATATAAAATGAGTTCATAGGGGATTCCAAGATGGCAGCTAGAGGGAGGAAGCAGAAAGTGTGCCTCCTATAGTGAAATCTTGGAGAGACACTGGAGACACACCTTGCAGGCAAAACCACCGAGAAGCAGCAAAATTTTGACCCCTCCACACATCTGGCCGGCACAGAGAATCTCCACTTCATGTTAAATGGAGAAACAAGGAGGGCCCCCAGGCTGCCAGTCGCCCATGCCTAGACAGCTTGGGAAGATGCAGACAAGGTGAGCTTAGCAGTACTGCGGTACTCCCACAGACAACCCTGAGCCAGATCAGCATAGCCCCCTGGACAGACTGACCTCCACCCATGTTAGAAAGAGAACATGAGTAATAGGCAATAAGAACAATAAAGATACATGGGAAAGAGGGTGGGGCGCACTGAGCTCTGAAGAGGTGGGGAGGGGAATCCTTCCCAGAACTGTAAATAAACAACCTGGGCTGGGCTGGGCCGGAGAGGCTCCGGCGGGAGCGAAGGCCTGCACCCAGCAACCAGGAGTGGGAAAGCTTGTGAGAGTGGCAGAGGAAGGAAATCTCCACAGGGGGGAAGACCCACCTCCCATGTGAGCTGTAAACAAACATGCAAGCGGGTTCAGTGTCACCTCCCCCAGAGTGCTTGGAAAAGGGAAAGATTGTAGCAAAGGCTCGCACACAGGAGAACTCTGAGTAAACAAAGCCTGCAGGGCCAGGTGAGTGTTAAGCTCACCCCTGAAATCTGCATAAATAATGCCTCCAGCAACAGCAGGCTGACAGCAGCGGGCAGGCAAGCAACAGCTGCAGATACCATTCACAGAACTGTCTCCAGACTCTTTTTTTTTTTCTCTATCCCTACCCTTGATGAGAAAACAAATGAACTACACCTGCATGCTGAAAAACTTACTGAAACTGTATTGCATTTGAACTTGGGACACTTTGTGGGGTTTTTTATGCATCCCCTTTGATGAGACAACTACAGAACAACATCTGAGGCACCATCTCCAGGATTGGCGACTGAGACGGACACTAAAATTATTAAGACTGAAACTTCATTGCATTTGAACTTGGAGGGTTTTTTTTCTATTTTTCATTTTGTTTTATTTTATTTACATATATATATTTCTTTCATTTACTTATTTTTTATTTTTATTCTTATCTTTATTCTTTTTATTTTTTATTTTCAATCCTCTCTCTGTCTCTCTAATGCCTGTTCAGCTTACTGTCGATTAGTACACCAACACTCCCTGTTTATACCTTTGAAACTTTTTTGTTTGAGTCCTTGTATTGTTTTTTCCTACTTGTCTGTTTATTTGTTTTCCCCTTTTCTTTAACTTCTTGCTTTCCATCTCCTCTCACCCTTCCATTCTAAATATCACCATTGTTATTATTACAAGCTAGAAAATACTTAATTGCACACAGTACAGGGACAGTAACAATACCAAGGACAATGATGGGAAGACAGAAAAAACAGGGAAACCAGTTTCTCCACAGCAAAAAATTAGTACAGGAACCAGAGGGAAATGAAGAAAACAGATACTTAGATCCAGACTCCAACAAAATGAAGATAAACTATGCCAAAGAACCCAATGAAGCCCACAAGAATAAAAGACGACATACTATAGGTACTCAATGAGAATTTTATAGAGATGATACTGGATAGGGTCAACCAAAATGTACTGGAGACACTCAAGAAATTCCAAGGCAACAAAAATAGAGAATTTGAAAAAGCAAAAGAAGAAATAAAGGAAACCATAGAAACACTGTATAAATACCAAAGTGAAACAGAGAATATGATTAATAAACAAATAAATGAACTCAGGACAAAAATAGACAACATTAAAGAGGAAACCACCCAGGATATGGAAAACGTCAGAAAAAAGAACAGAACAGAACTGCAAAACAAAACGGAAGGCCAATGCAGCAGAATAGAACAAACAGAAGACAGAATCTCAGAACTTGAAGATGAAATGGTAATTAAAGGAAAAACTGAAGAACTATTAATTAAACAACTCAAGACCTGTGAAAAAAAATGCAAGAACTCACCGACTCCATCAAAAGACCAAACTTGAGAATCGTGGGCATCAAAGAAGGAGAAAAGGTGCAAGTGAAGGGAATGCGTAATATATTCAACAAAATAATAACAGAAAATTTCCCAAATCTAGAGAAAGATACTCCCATACAGATGCAAGAGACCTCCAGGACACCAAACAGACCAGATCAAAATAGAACTACCCCACTACATATCATCACTAAAGCAACAAGTTCAAAAACTAGGGAAAGAATATTGAAGACTGTAAGAGAGAAAAAACAAATAACATACAAAGGTAAACCCATCAAAATCGCAGCAGACTGCTCAACAGAAACATTAAAAGCAAGAACAGCATTGGGCGAGATCTTCTGAGCACTGAATAAAAATAACGTCAACCCCAGGATTCTCTACCCAGCAAAACTATCATTGAAAATAGATGGAGCAATAAAAGTAGAACTCCACAACAAAAGTAAAGACAAAAAACATGCAAACAGCTGGAAACTAAATAACTCATTACTTAATGAACAATGGATCATTGATGAAATAAAAGAGGAAATTAAAAAGTTCCTGGAAGTCAATGAAAATGAAAACACAACTTACCAGAACCTATGGGACACAGCAAAGGCAGTCTTGAGAGGAAAGTTTATAGCCATAAGTGCATATATTAAAAAGACTGAAAGATCCCAAATTAATGACCTAATGATACATCTCAAACACCTAGAAAAACAAGAACAAGCAAATCCCAACACAAATAGGAGAGAAATAATAAAAATAAGAGCTGAAATCAATGAAATAGAAACCAAAAAAACCATACAAAGAATAATGAAACAAAAAGTTGGTTCTTTGAAAACTAAACAAGATTGATAGACCCCTGCAAACCTGACTAAAATGAGGAGAGAAAAAACCCAAATTAGTAGAATCAGGAATGCAAAAGGGAGATAACAACAAACACCATGGAAGTCCAGGAAGTCATCAGAGACTACTTCGAGAACCTATATTCAAATAAAGTTAAAAATCTTAAGGAAATGGACAGATTTCTAGATACATATGATCATCCAAAATTGAACCAAGTGGAAATTAATCACCTGAATAGACCTATAACACGAAATGAAATTGAAGCAGCAATCAAGAGTCTCCCCAAACAGAAAAGTCCAGGACCTGATGGATTCTCTGCTGAATTCTATCAGATCTTTAAAGAAGAACTGATACCAACCCTCCTTAAACTGTTCCATGAAATAGAAAGGGAAGGAAAACTGCCAAACACATTTTATGAAGCCAGTATTACACTTATCCCAGAACCAGGCAAAGACACCTCCAAAAAGGAGAACTATAGGCCAATCTCCCATGCTCATGGATTGGTAGAATCAACATAGTAAAAATGTCTGTACTCCCAAAAGTAATTCCTATCAAAATTCCACTGACATTCATTAAAGAGATTGAAAAATCTACGTGAAATTTATATGGGAACACAAGAGGCCACGAATAGCCAAGGCAATACTCAGTCAAAAGAACAATGCTGGAGGTATCACGATACCTGATTTCAAACTATATTACAAAGCAATAATGATAAAAACAGCATGGTACTGCCACAAAAACAGACATGAAGACCAATGGAACAGAATAGAGGACGCAGGTATGAAGCCACACAACTATAACCAATTTGTCTTTGACAAAGGAGCTAAAAATATACAATGGAGAAATAGCAGCTTCTTCAACAAGAACTGCTGGGAAAACTGGTTAGTAGTCTGCAAAAAGCAGAAACTAGATCCATGTATATTACCCTATACCAATATTAACTCAAAATGGATCAAGGATCTTAATATCAGATCACAAACTCTAAAGTTGATACAGGAAAGAGTAGGAAATGCTCTGGAGTTAGTAGGTATAGGTAAGAACTTTCTTAACGAAATCCCAGCAGCACAGCAACTAAGAGATAGCACAGATAAATGGGACCTCATAAAACTAAAAACTTCTGTTCATCAAAAGAAATGGTCTCTAAACTGAAGAGAACACCCACAGAATGGGAGAAAATATTTGCCAGCTATACATCAGACAAAGGACTGATAACCAGAATATATAGGGAACTTAAAAAACAAAATTCTCCCCAAACTAATGAACCAATAAAGAAATGGGCACGTGAACTAAACAGAACTTTCTCAAAAGAAGAAATTCAAATGGCCAAAAAACACATGAAAAAATGCTCACCGTCTCTAGCAATAAAGGAAATGCAAATTAAAACCACACTAAGATTCCACCTCACCCCTGTTAGAATAGCCATCATTAGCAACACCACCAACAACAGGTGTTGGCGAGGATGCATGGAAAAAGGAACCCTCTTTACACTGTTGTTGGGAATGTAAACTAGTACAACCACTCTGAAAAAAATTTGCAGGCTACTTAAAAAGCTAAACATTGATCTACCATTTGATCCAGCAATACCACTCTTGGGGATATACCCAAAAGACTGTGACACAGGTTACTCCAAAGTTACCTGCACACCCATGTTTATTGCAGCACTATTCACAATAGCCAAGTTATGGAAACAGCCAAGATGCCCCACCACTGACGAATGGATTAAGAAAATGTGGTATCTATACACAATGGAATTGTATGTAGCCATGAAGAACAAAATATTATCATTCGCTGGTAAATGGATGGAATTGGAGAACATCATTCTGAGTGAGGTTAGCCTGGCTCAAAAGACCAAAAATCATATGTTCTCCCTCATATGTGGACATTAGATTAAGGGCAAACACAACAATGGGATTGGACTTTGAGCACATGATAAAAGCGAGAGCACACAAGGGAGGTATGAGGATAGGTAAGACACCTAAAAAATTAGCTAGCATTTGTTGCCCTTAATGCAGAGAAACTAAAGCAGATACCTTAAAAGCAATTGAGGCCAACAGGAAAAGGGGACCAGGAACTACAGAAAAGGTTATATCAAAAAGAATTAATCTAGAAGGTAACACACATGCACAGGAAATTAATGTGAGTCAACTCCCTGTATAGCTATCCTTATCTCAACCAGCAAAAACCCTTGTTCCTTCCTATTATTGCTTATACTCTCTTCAACAAAATTAGAGATAAGGGCAAAATAGTTTCTGCTGGGTATTGAGGGAGTGGGGGGGAGAGGCAGGGGGTGGAGTGGGTGGTAAGGGAGGGGGTAAGAGCAGGGGGGAGAAATGACCCAAGCCTTGTATGCACATATGAATAATAAAACATTTTTAAAAAATGAGTTCATAGAGATTAACTGAAATTTGTGGAGAAGCATAGAAGGAAAAAAATCACTCAGTAGAAAATACAATAATATAAAAACAGAGTGAGTAGTTTCAAAGAAGATATAATGGAAGTAAAAGACCATATTTGAAAATTGCAAAAGGGATAATTACTAGTCCATTTCAGAAAAAAAGAAAAAACCCAAAAGGCATAACAAAACAGTCACTACATGTCTGAATGATTTTAAAAGATGCCAATATCTAGATGTAATTCAAAAAAAAGTGTGCAGTTAAAATCTAGTCAGCATCTGCAAAACAGACACAATATGAATTCTAATCACTGAACATGAAGATGACCAGAACATACTTGAAATTAAACAAAAGAGAGAACTCACAAAGAAATTTCTTTAGAAGATCAGGGCATGGACCTTGTCTAAATGCATTAAATTTTCCCGAACCTCTGATAAAAAGAAGAAAATTAAAGTAAACCTGCTTTCAGATATGTTATATTGTGAAGAAATACTTAATAAATAATGTGGATGGAGAAATAATGTATTGAGAAATGTGCATGACAGTGCTGAAATAATACCTGTTAAAACTGATTTAAAAACACATAAAAACACCTGAAGAGGCATATTTATAAATTTCCCTCCTCCATATATCAAAATAATCTTGTTGAAAAGATAATTCTAAATATATATGTATGTTCATGAAAATCTCAATAGTCTAGGATTAACTCAAAATCCCATACAAACCTAGAAAATGTAAAAAATATATATCACATGGAAATGGTAATATATTGCCAAGGTTTCAGCTGGCTTCTAAACACTGTATTCCTAAAAGTGACAATGAAAACAAAGAGTTTTGAGTGTGTTTCTGGGATCACAATGATAAAGTAGTTCAAGATAGCCACAGGTTAGCTGTGCCAAAATTATCCAATCTAAATAATAAATATAAAAAGAAAGTCCTTAAAATACATTCCAAAATTTTGTTAAAATGCAATGAGACTAAATAGAGAAGAAAATAAATTTTCTGAAGTGGCAAAATAGTAATGTTTAGTACATATGTGTGATAAAATTGAATAATTATCCAATGCATGTTTGGGGAAAAAAGAAAAACATCCACTCTCACAAATCAATAAAGCAATGTTGACAAATAACCAGAACAATCATGTCTCAGGGAGACTATTCAAACCATGCCACAAAGTTTTTATGGAAGGTTTAGAAAAATAATGACAAAAAGTACTATATTGTGGAATAAGTTGTTAGAACAAAGTGAATGATAAAGTCTGAAGCCCAAAAAATGTCTTACCTGGAAAAGATGAATAATCAGACTATTGTAAGGTGACTAAGAAACACTGGCATATGTACATTTCCAGGACAATTCAGATAGAAGCTTGAGGACTGTGACTTCATAATGAAAAATCCAATCAAGAAAGTCATATACTTACATTATTTAGCTTTTCCTAGGCAGAGAGTAACTTTATATTCAATGAATGAACACAATTTTTTAAGAATTAAAAAGAACACTATAAACAAACCTTGTGATACAAAATGCATATAAGATTATTATAGAAAAATATTAATAACTTGAAAACAGTGATCACAAATACAAAGTATATAAAGGAATATGTTTTTCTAAAAGTCCATTAATACTAGATTTAAAACTAATTTAAGAATGTAATAAGTAATTCAAACAATTATTCCATAAACAGATAAATAATAACAGAAATAAAGCAATACATGGACAAAAACTGTTGGATTTTTTGAAAGTCATATATAGTGTGAACTCCCTAAAGTCAGAAAAAAGGGGAAAGTAAGGAAAAGAATAACAAGACTCATCTAAGATTTCACTGAAACTGTACACATGAGGGTGAACAGAAATTTGCAAAATATTGAGGAATAATCCAACTTCACAATAAAAAAGGCAAGAAAGAGGGCTACATTTCCCCATTCCCAGAACAGAATATTAAATTCTGACAAAAGTCATAAAGAAGTGTATTCTCATGTCTCAATATGTTGTGCTAAGAGAGATCAGAGAAGAAAAATTAGAGTGAGCAATAATAGAGTCACAATTACATATGAGATACTGCTGAAAAAAATTACTAAAATTAAATTTAACAAAAGAAAAAAGTGCAGAATACACTAAACAAATATCATACTACATACCAAAAAACTTCTGAAAGATACCAGTATATACATAGAATCTATAGCATCTCTGAAAAGAAAAGAATGAAGTTGAATCCCCTAAATAGTCATGAGATGGAGAAATGTGATACCTGGAAACTGAGTTTACAGATTAGTCATATATACCTGTTCAAGACTGTACATACAGTTGGGGGCCAGTGGCTCATGCCTATAATCTTACCTACTTGGGAGGCTTTGACTGAAGGGATCAATCTTTGAGACCACACTGGGCAGGGAATTCATGAGATTCTATCTCACCCAAGAGCAGGATAGAGTACCATGTACTGTGATCCCAACCTACTCATGAGACTGAGATTGGGAGCATCACAGTTCCAGGACAGCCGTGGAAAAAAAAGAATTTGTGAGACTCCATGTCAGCCAATAAAATCTGGGAGTTGTTGCAGGAGCCTGTCATTCCTGCAATGTTAAAAAGTATAAAATAGGAGAATCTTGGTTCAGGGCTGCCTAGGCAAAAAGTGAGACCCTATCTCAAATGTAACCCTTCTGAAAAAAGCTGAAGTTGTGGATTAAGTGGTATAGCACAAACATTGAGATACTGAGTTCAAACTGAGTTAAAAAAAGAAAAGCAAAAAAATGGAGATAGTGTTTATGAACAGGACAGTGTTGAATTTTGATGAAGTTGTTGACCACACAATGAAACAGTCAAGAATGGTGAAACCATTTTCTTCAGACATGATTGACTTACTGAAGATTATAAAAGACTTACACAATTTAAAAGTATAAAGCTGAAGAAGATAAATATTCATATATTAGAGTAAAATATATATGAATACAGAGATAAATAATTTGGAAGAAACAATGTTGTACTGGCATGTATACATGAGACACTGATGAAAAATAGGTCATTAAAGTTATAATAAATAAAAGAAGGAAATAACTTACAAAGATTTGTATTAAAGAACTACCTCACCAAATAAGCAAATAATCAAAAAGGAAACATGCCAAACCTATGTATACTAGAACTTCAACATTCAAGCAATAGTTATTATTCCATAACAGTGTAGAAAATTTTGTAAGATATTTTACCTGGAAAGGCTGAGTAATAACACTGGTATAAGCTGAAGTTTACTAAGCTGTCATGAAGGTCACCCTGACAATAGAATCGTGACAGTATCTAATCTCTCAATGAAGATGCCAACCAACAGAGGTACATGTTACCAATGCCAGAATGAACCCCATTCTCAATATAAAGATAAAGTGAATAAAATGAATTAATAAATAGAATCAAATGCCAAAAAGGCATTCCAATTTAGAAAACAAAATACATTTTGAGAAGAGCATTTATAAATAAATAGAGGAGCAAATAAGTAGTAACAATGTATGTGAAAGACTGCTGAAAAACAGAGCTATACAATTACCCTGAAAAGGTTCCAGAAGACAAATTTTATCCTGCCAAAACATTATAATAATAATAAAAGGAATATAAATATACCAAGGTATATTCTAATGAAATTCTAAAATTCATGGATAAATTAAAAATGTATGAAAACTACTATAGGTAGACAGTATCTTCCTTATGAAGGATAAATTATCAGACAGGTCTAGTTGGCTCTTGAAAACTGTGTAATTGAAATTCACAAATCCAACATAAGATTTTAATGGAGTTCTGACCTCACAATGAAAAGGCCAACCAACATGGGAACATATTCACAGTGCCCAGAGAGGATTACACTAGAATGTTAAAGATTTACACAAGTGATAGACACAAATTTAAACATAAAATCAGTCAAGAAGATAATTTTAGAAAGAGTAAAAGATGTATTGTGATTAAGAAATGAATATTTTTTAAGAAACAGGAAATAAAGAGAATATATTTAAGAGTGCTGAAATAAATTGTTAAAATTATATTGAAAAAGGGGGAAATTCCAGAAAAATCTAATTATATCAGAATGATAAAAAATGAATGATGCATGTAGACATATGTACTATAATATACAAGAACTTTCAAAGTAAAGGCTGAGTTTAAACTCTCATAAAAAGGGAAAATAAAAATATATTACCTTGAAAAGGTAAACAGTCACATCCGCCTAATATGGCTACTGAACATTATGTAGATAAATTTTACCAAGAAAATGCATAATTTACAGGAAGATTTGGAACACACAATTAAAAAGCCAACTAAGTCACATGTTTCTAGTGTCTTAATCAGTTCACACTGTCAACTTAAAGATTGAGGCTAATAGTACATGTAGTTTTAAATACTGAACCAAGCAAAATGTGGTATACTTGTAATATTGCACAAAATATATTGCCATTAAAAAGTAAAAGTGAAAATAGAGGTAAAAGAGTAAACAGTATTTAAGAAAGACTGTTGAAAACTAGACCATCAAAATTAAAGTGTAAAATAATGGGAAATTTCCAAATCACATAAATTAAGTAATTACTGCAGCACATCACAATATTCATAAGAAAGAGTTTTAAATTTAAGTATTATTCAATTTAACTTTCAAAAGCTAACAATGAATTTAAAGATAAACAAGAAAAACTATAAAGTATAAAATATGGAATATTTGAATTATGTGTTAATTTCTAAAATACTATGTACCCAAAGACCAACATAACAATTTGGAATTTTGAGAGAGTGCCAAATGTGAAAATGAGAAATCAAAGAAGACCACATGATTTAGGGGACAGAATGAGCTCATTCTTGATATCTGAGATGTACAAATGATAAAGTATAACTTAAAAAACAAAGTATATGTAAATGACATTACAAGTAAAATAAAAATGTAATTACAAAACAAGAAATGCATCATACAGAAGGTACAAAGATAGAAAATGAAGTAAGTACTAGGTAATGCTCAAAAATGGATCATTATACTGATGCTTTGAATACATGCCAAGTTTCTTAGATTTACTTGTGGGTTTACTATGTTCCTCAAATTATTATATGTTCTGTTTGTATGCATTCTTCTCAATATATTAATGCTCAATCCTCATGAATTTTCTTATTATTTATTAATAAGATAATTTATAACTTAATATCTGAAAGTACTTTTTTCTTTGATATGGTTTGTGTATTTCTAAATCACTCAGTTGAAAATGTAATGCCCCATTCTTGGCCCATCCTGATGTTTGGTGCATGTGCTCCATTTCTTAGGAGATTTCCCTATGAGTTCTTCAGGTCCATCAAATTCTAATATTACTTAGCCTTTTTCATATGAAATTTACTTAGAAACCATCTTAGGAAAATCTAATAATTCACTTCTCCAATCATATTTTGCTTTTTAGATGATCATTGTATATTACCAAAATCATTCTCATGAAAATTTGAGTATTACATCCAGATATTGGCATCTTTTGTTATTAGTTATTCAAGATGTTTTTATTATAACTTTTGAAGTTTTTCCTTTTTTTTTCTAGAATGTTAAGGTATCAATCCTATTTCTGAAATACTGCATCAAGATCTAGATATACAATCCTGGAACTTTCAAGAGTCTATTATCAACTCAAAACTATTCAGAAATCTAAAACATGTAACAAGAAATATATAGATAGAAATGATAATTAGAGATATTCCCACTACTAAACACTATACATGAAATTGACTTGGAGAACATACTATTTTGAGACATACTATTTTGAGGAAGTTTCTGATATCACACTATAAAAAAAGCAAGTTCACCACAGTCTATCTGTGAAAAGAATCAAAAATAAGTTAGGATTTATACAAATGAAAATGTAATTTAAAAATGAACTCATTCCTAAAATACATCACACTAAGAAAAATATAGAGGAGAAAAATAATTTTTTTATAATTCACAGATGACATGATATTTTATTTGGAAACTTATAAGGAATTCAAACATAAAATAGAAAAAATATTAAATGAATTCAGCAAACCTGAGAGACACAAGACAGCTCTAGAAAGTCACTGTGCATCTATGCATTAGCAATAATTAGTCCATAAAGAGAAATAGTCAAACAATTCAATTCAGTTACTTGTAAAAGAAAAAAATATTGAAAAATAAATTTAATAAGGAAGGAAAAGCTTTGTATAATGAAAGGTACAAAAGACTGATGAAATTAAATGAATATTTTTAATAAATAGAAAAGCATTCTGTTCATTGACGGGAGTGAAAGAGGCTACTCCAAGTGATTTTCTTTTCTTTTATAGGTACTTTGCCCACAACTACATGACGCTCTCTCAACATTAAATGACTGCTATTAGTGCATTATCGAAAACGCCATACAGTACAGACAGGTAATTCTTTTCTGGTTTGTAAAAAAAAGACCAAGTAAGAGTCGTTCTAGCTGAAGTAATCAAGATTTTTTTGTGCATTCTTTCATGTAGAAATAAGTTTTGAGAACAGTTACAAAAAGATGAGTTAGAAGTTTGAATTTCTTATATTTCTTCTCGTTCAGTGATAAAATTCTGAAAGGACAAACTTACAAGTTTCCAAAAGAGTTTGAGATGACAGTTTAATAGAGTCACCAATTTGCCTCCATTTGAATTAAAAATCTAAAAATATGATATTCTTCCCTTATTTAAAATTTACAATGATACTGTATTTAAACAGCATTGCTCTCATCAAACAAATTCCATGGGCTGAAAGGAAGAGACATTGGAATGTAGCTTATTTATATGGGATTTTAGAGTATGAAAAGGACTCTCTTCCAAATAATGTCAGAATATACCACAAATTTTGATAGTAAGTCATCTGGACACAATGCTACTGCTACAAAAATTTATAAAGATTGCCTTTAATCCCCTCAAAGTAAATGGGTCAATTGTTACTTTCTGAATTCATAAATACTCTAATAAAATCAAGTTACAGTATGATACAAATTTCAAAGCAGAGATTAATGTGCATCATTAATGGAATTTGTACGTAGAAATAATGTAAATTGTTTAATAAAGATTTTATTTACATTCAAAAATTTCATCAATTGAAAACATTTACTTTACTTTGCCCTTGATAAATGAAGACATAGGAGAAATTTGTTTTGTCATGATCAGCTCTGGGAATAAGAATAGAGGATATTTGCATACAAATTTGCATATGTAAATATCTGAAAAGCTTTCAGATATTCTGACAATTACAAAATGACTTGAGTACTTCCAAAAATTAAGTATATAAGGGGAGTTTTTTAACTACGATACAAAGTCATTTTTACATCAAAACGAAAGCAGCCTTTTTCATTGAACACAAAATTTCATTACCAATTTACATGGCTGTTTTTCTATACAATTATTTTTTGTGAGTATGTGGTTTTGTACATCTTTTATAACTGAATTATTGACTTGTTATCTCACAGGTGCTGTGCAGTGGTTCCAAACCTGCTAAATCAGTCTTATATGCTTTCTTTACATACTAGTAAAACTATACAAATGCAAAATATATTTATGTTCAGAAAGATGTACATGATATTATTTTTTAAATGTTAATATTAGTATGACATGAAAATATACATGCAATTGCAGGATTGTCACAGAGGCTAGAAATGTGAAAAATTTGAGAGGAAATATATACAGCAGAAGAGAAATAACCACAATATGGCAATATTAAAATGCATCAAGCACATGTTCAAAAGCCACTTTGAAGAGAAATGTATGTAGTGAGTTATGTGGAAATTTTGAGACTGGCCTAAGATCATACTGCCATTTACCACAGCAGATTACTTGTAATATGCAAATTTGAAGGGCTAAACTTCACCTTGAGAAAGCCAACCAAGCAGAAAATGTATTCCTTGTACTAGGACTGACCTAAACTAGGACTTTAATATTTACACAAATGTTAGACATAAGTACAATGATAAAACCAGATGTTGCTTTAGGTGTCCCTGACACGTTTACCACCAGGAATCAGTGAATTCTTATTTTTTGTTTCATGTTTTATCCCAATTCAACTTAGTACTATGCAATTTCACAAAGCTAACTGGGGAACTTGGAAAAGAACAGTGATCTTGTCCAAAATTGGCACCTGGGAATATCACTTATGTTTGTGTAAGCTGAAGGGGGTATGACCACAGAGGAAGTGTCCATGCTGTATAACCATTCAGAAAAGCCTTTGTTATGACATCACAATTGGTTAAAAACCCATGAAATTTGAAAGGGATGAAAGCTACTACCTGGCCAGCATCCAGGACAGTAAGTGTAGCAAAGGAGGAAGAAGCCCAAAGAAACTTCCCCTGTGCTGTGGCGAAGACACCTCAGGTAAGTTTAGCATCAGGAAGCTGGGCAGGTATAGCAGGTCCACTTGGCCACTCTCTGCACAGTAGAGTTAGGGGATTCTACTCTTTATGTGCAGACTATGCTGCCATGACCAAGGGCATTAGGTGACCACAGGGCTCTGGGCTGGTTTGCCATCCCTTTCTTCTGCCTTCAGATTCTAAGTGTGAACTAGGCTTAAATCTATGCACAAGCACATAGACATCAGATCAGCCTAAACCTAGGGCAGCAAACATGGGATTTGTATCAGAAGTAGAGGTTATTTCAAAAAAAGGAGTTTTGTTGGGTTTTGGAGGTCTGGGGATAGAAACAAATGCCTTCTGCTAAGTGTGCTTGAGAGAGTCTCTGCATATAGCCATGGGAGACTTTGAAATAACTGTTTCACACTTTTGATAAGGATGGCCTTAAACACACTATGAGGCCCAGGCCATCCTTCAAAACACTGTGCAACCCAGGCCCTTCTTCAACCCTCTGGCAGCCAGGTTGGCCTTGAACTCAAAGTGAGTCCTAGGTTATCTTTGAAAGCATACATGCCTTGGGCAGCCTTGAATTCTCTGTGCAGACCAGGAGAACATTGAACTCACTGTGGCACACAGACTTCCCTTGCCTTCACTGTCATGCACTGGTGACCTGAAATCACTGTGTGGTCCAGGCCAACTGTCCAGGAAGGCCTTCAACACATTCTATGGGCCAGGCAGGATTTGGGCACACCATGAAGCTCTGGTGAACTTGAAGTCACTGTATTTATTTATATGCATAAAGAGGGTAATAGTTCTTGTCTTATAGGATATTTTATGAAATAAGTAATTTAATGCAAGAGAGTTTCTTTTTATGCAGTAATATTTGGGATTACTGATAGTTTCTGTTTATTAGGTAAATACTAATACATTAATTTGCTATGTAATATTTAGAACACATTGAATATACCACTATTTGTTGTGTTGTATGTATTGTATGTGATTGTGTGTTTTGATAGACAGAAAGACAGAGAATAAGAATCCATTGATTCTTGGTGAACTTTTCAATTCCACCTAAGTAAACATCCTATGATGATTAAAGATATACTTTTGAGAGGTGAACAGAATTGTACCAGGTAAAACTTTTAGAAATTGCTAAAAAAACTCTTAATATTATGAGGCATTTTTGTCCTCTGTATTAGGAGTCACTTCCTCTATACCCCAATTATAATCAAGCATTTTGAGCATTTTGGAAATCATCACGTATTTTATCCCAATTCAATGTTGTACAATGTGATAAAAGATGTGACAGAGGAATGTGGAGAAGAACAGGGATCTTATTAGCAAAAATGGTAACCAGGAGCTGCCACTTAAGTTAGTATAGTCTGAAGGGAGTGTGGCCCTCGATGTTTACACAATGTGACCATTCAGTAAAACATTTTTATAACATTATATTGGTTAAAAATCCTTGAACTTTGAAAGGGCTTAGAAGTTGTTGCTTGGCCAGGGGCTATGGCAAAATGGTTAGCAATGGATGATGAACCTGGAGAAACCAACCCCTGTGCTGTTGGAAAAACATACTTGGTATGTTGAACTTCAGGACAAGCTAGGTAGGTATGGCAGGTCCACATAGCCACTCTCAAACAGAAAAGGCATGGATACCATGCTCCACATCCAGCCATTGCTGTGGTGATTCAGGGAGTTGAAGGGTGGTCACAGGGCTCTGGGCTAAGCTACTGACTTTTTCTTCTGCTTCCAGACACTTAGCATGAACCAGGCTTAAAAATTCAAGCTGCTATGCATCAAACCAGTCCAATGAAGTTACCACAGGATGTTGTGTTAGGTGGACCTGAAACGTTAACAACCAGAAATCAGTAGATTCTTAATTTGTCTATGTCTCTCTGTTTCTATAACAACATACACACACACACACACACACACACACACACACACACACACACACATGAACACATACCAATGCAAGCATGGATATATTTAATGTATGCTAAACGTTACTTTGTAAATCAATTTAAGAGCACATCAAGGGCAGATTCTTCCTCCTTTGCTGCCCATGCAGCCAGAGCTACTGGTCAGGTAGCAGCTGCTACCCCCTTTCAAAATTCTGTGATGTAGAAAAGACATCTCAGGTAAGGTGAGCATCAGGAAGCTAAGCAGGTCCAGCAGGTCCACATGGCCACTCTCAGCACAGATGAATAGGAGATTCCACTCTTCACCTCCAGCCAATGCTGCAGTGACTCAAGGAGTCAGAGGGTGGCCACAGGGCTCTGTGCTGGCTTATGGTCCTTTTCTTCTACCTTCAGATTCCAAGTGTGATTTAGGATTAAATCTCTCTGTAAGAACCTAGGCAACAGATAAGCCTAAGCCTAAGGCAGCCAGCATGGGACTCATACCAGAAGTAGAAGATATCTCACAAAGAGGAGTTTTGTTGCATTTTTGGGGTCTAAAGATAGAAAGAAATGTCTTCCTCCTGGTGTGCTTGAGCCAGCGTCTTCCAATATAGCCCAGGTAGGCCTTGAAATAACTGTTTAGACCAGTTTGGATGGGAAAACAATTTCAACAAGGAGAGCCTTAAATATGCTATGAGGCCAGGCCAACCTTGAAATTACTGTGCAGCTAAAGTCTGTTTTTCAGTTCACTGGCAGTCCAGGTGAGCCTTGGACTCACCTTGCCCTAGGTGACTTTGAAATCTCTGTGCAGACTAGTCTGGTCTTGAACTCAGTGTGTTGCACAGGCTGCCCTTGAAGTCACTCTCATCACTGGCTGAGTAGAACTGTGTGGTACAAAGTGGCAGTCCCGGGAGGCCTTGAACTCATTCTGAGGTCCTGTCTGGAATTGGACTCACAGTAAGGCCCTATCTGTCCTTGAATTCATTCCATTTCTTCACCTGTTTAAAGGTACAATATTTCCTGTCACATAGAATATTTTACAATTAATGCAGGAGGCTTTCTTTGTATTCAGTAATATTTGATAGTACTGGGAGTTTATTAGATAAATGCTAAGAAATAGATTTACTAAGTAATATTTCACATACATTGAATATACCTATGTTTGTGCATGTGTTTGTGTGGGTATGCATGTGTTTGGATGTTTGATGCAGACAGAGAGACACAGACAGAGAATGAGAAACCACCGATTCCTGGTGGCTAACATTTCAGGGACATCTAAGACAACAAGATGTGGTGTTTGAAGATATGCTTCTGAGAGGAGAACTGACTTGTCTTAGGAAACCTACAAGTAATGGCTGAAGGTACTCAATAGCTTGAGGTTTGCACCATCTATTAGGAGTCACTTCCTCTATACTGAAATTTTAATCAAGGCTTTAAAATTTTTTGGAAATCATCAGGAATTTTATACTAGCAAAACATTGGATAATTTGGTTATCTGCAGCTGAATGTTAAACTTGGAGCAGAACCGTGATCTTCTTGACAAAAAGGAGCTTCCCTCTTGTTGATGTAAGCTGAAGGGACCATGGCCACATAGCAAATGCCTACACATGCAAGCAATCAGAAAAATCTATGTTATGATATCACAGCACATTTAAATTCCATTGCAGACCAGGATCCTTGAACTCACTGTGGCACACAGTCTTCCTTTGAAGTCAGTGTCATAAACTGGCTGACCTGTGTGGTACATGCCAGCATTCCAGGGATGGCTTGAATCAGCCCAGGCTGGAGATGGACTTACCATGAGACCCTGGCTGACCTTGAAGACACTCTACTTCATCTGTATAAAAAGTGTAATATTTTCTGTCTTATGGATATTTTATGAAATTATATAATTTAATGCCATAAGGTTTCTTTGTATGCAGTAATAGTTGGTATTACTGAGAGCTTCTGTTTATGTTATAAATTCTAATCAATTAATTTACTAAGTAATACCTAGAATACATTAAATATACACATATTTGTGTTGTTTGTTCATGTGTGTGTGTGTTGTATTTGATAGAGACAGAAAGACAGAGATAGAGACTAAGAATCCATTGAATCCTGGTGGTGAAAATTTCAACTCCACCTAAGGCAAAATCCTATGATGACTGAAGATATACGTCTGAGAGGAGAACTGACTTGTCCAAGGTGAAACTACTAGTAATGTCTAAATGAACTCTTAAGAGCATGAGGTGTTTTCCACCTCTGTATAAGGAGTCTCTTCCTCTGTACACAAATTATAATCAAGGCTTTTTAATTTTTAGGAAATCATCAGATATTTTATGCCAAATCACCACCAGAAGTCATTGAATTCTTCTCTGTATCTATCTCTATCAAAATACATAAACATGCACACAAACACAAACAAATGTGGATATATGCAATGTATGTTAAATATTACTTAGTAAATTAATTTAATTGCATTCATCTAGTAAACAGCAACTTGCAGTATTACCTAATGTTGCTGAGTATGAAGAAACCCTCCTGTATTATTTAATTTCAAAAACTAACCTATGAGACAGGAAATATCATACCCATGATAAAAATGAATAAATGGTGAGAGTTCAAGATCAACAAGGGCCTCATAGTGAGCCTAACATCAACCTTGGCCTCAGAGTTCATTTGAGACCTTCTTGGACTGCAAACATGTACCACAGAGTGAATTCATATGAACCAGTACCTGACAGTGAGTTCAAGGGCATCTTATGTGCCACAGTAAGTTTGAGACCATCCTGGGCAAATGTGATTTCAAGGAAGAACTGGATCTCATTGTGAGTTCAAGGCTAGCATGTGCTCCTGGCAATTCAAGGACTGGACTACAGAGTGATTGCAAGGCTCGCCTGGGCCTCATAGTGTGTTTATTGTCATCTTTGGAGAAACAGTGTGTTCCAGTCCAGACTGAGCTAAACAGTTGTTTCAAGGCTTGCCTTTGCTGTACTTGGAGATTTTATCTCAAGCACATTAAGAAGACATTTGTTTCCATTCTAAAACCCTAAAAACCAAACAAACCTCCTCCTTGTGAAATGAATTCTGCTTCAGGAGTCAGTCCATGATAAGTGCCCTAGTCATAATAGATCTGTTGCCTAGGTGCTTGTAGAGATATGTTAGCCTCATTCATCCTTAGGATCAGGAAGCAGAAGAAAAAGTTGGTTAGCCAGTACAGAGACCTGTGCCACCCTCCAACTCCCTGGGTCACTGCAGTATAAGCTTCATGTGAAGAATGAAATACCCTGACTCTTATATGGTGAGAGAGACTTTGTGGACCTGCTGTACCTGCCTAGATTCCTGATTCTAAACCACCTGAGATGTCTTCCCTTCACCACAGGGGCAGATTCTTCAAGGTTCTTCTTCCCTGGGGCTCATGCAGCCATAGCCATTGGACAAGCAGAAGCTCCACAGTCCTGTCAAAGTTCTAGGGTTCTTAAGCAACTGTGACATCACAAAAAAGGTTTTTCTGATTGGTTACACTGTATAGGAATTTGACCCTGCTCCCAACTGCCTACAAGAACATGGTAGCAACACCTATACACTTCTTTCTGGCAAGAAGATCACTGTTTTACTACAAGTTCCCCAGTCAGCTTTTTGAAGCAAATTGTGCAAAATGGAAGGGATAACATTTCTGGTGATTCCCAAAAGACAAAAAAACCTTGATTATTATTTATATAGAGAGGAAGTGTGTACTAAGCGAGCCAAAACACCTGGCACTATTTACAGTTCCTTCAGCCATTACAAGTAGTTTGCCTTGACAACCGAATTCACCTCACAGAAGTATATCTTTAGTAACCAAAGGATGTTTCCTTCAGTGTACGTGAAATGTTCGGCACCAGGAATCAGTAAATCCTTATGCTCTGACTCTGTCTCTCTTTCTTTATTAAAACACACTGACACACATGCACATACACAAACATACAGGCACACACACACACACACACACACATAAACATAGGTATATTCAATGTATGCTAAATATTACTTAGTAAATTAATTTATTACCCTTAATCTAGAAAACAGCAACTTCCAGTAATACAAAATATTACCGAATACGAAAGTCATTGTGCATTACATTACTTAATACAATAAAATATCTTATGTGACAAAAGATATTATACTCTTTGCACAGATGAAGATATGGAATGAATTCAAGGTCATCCAGGGCCTCGAGTTGAGTACAGCTCAAGCCTGGGACACAGAGTGAGTTAAAGGCCTTCCTGGATTGCCAGCCCACACCACACAGTGAGTTCATGTAGGCTGGTGTGTGGCAGTGGCTTCAAGGGCAACCTAAGAGCTACAGTGAGTTGAATACAAGCCTGGTTTGCAAAGAGAATTTAAGTCCATGAATTACAAATGTGATTTCATGGATAAAGTAGTCCTTACTGTGACTTCAAGGCCAGCATTGCCAGTGAGTTGAAGAAGGGCCTGGACTTCACGGCTGGCCTGGCCTCATGTTGAGTTTGGCCATGTTGAAACACTGTTTCTGTCCAGACTGGGCTACATGGTTATTTCAAGGCATACCAGGGCTATTTTGGGAAAATCTCTGTGAAGCACACCAAGCAGAAGGCACTTGTTTACATCCCCAGACTCCCAAAGCAAAAGAAAACTCCTCTCTCTGAAATACCCTCTACTTCTGATACCAGTCCCATGCTGGCTGCCCTAGGTTTAGATAAGTATGATGCCTAGCAACAGGTAGAGAGATTGAAATCTATTTCACCCTTACAACCTGGAGGCAGAAGAAGAAAAGGAAGTAAGCCAGTGCAGAGCCCTATTGCCACCCTCCAACTCCCAAGGTCACCACAGCATAGACTGCATGGGAAGAGTGGAATCCCCTGCTCTTCTGTGTTGAGAATGGCATGCAGATCTGCTGTACCAGCCCAGCTTTCTGATGCTCAATTTACCTGAAATGTCTTCCTCACAGCACAGGTGAAGATTCCTCCAGATTCTTCCTCTTTGCTACTCATTCTGCCATAGACACTGGCAAGGCAGCAGCTACTTAACCATTTCAAATTTCAAGGGTTTTTAATGAACTGTGATGTTATATCAAAGGCTTTTCTGAATGGTTACACAGTGTAGGTACTTGCTTTGTGGCCATCCCCTTCAGCCTACACCAACTTGAGGGGCAAAACAGGCATGCCATTTTTTTGGCAAGAAGATAACTGTTCTCAAAGTTCCCCAGGTGGCACAAAAGTTCGGTAAGCCAGCACAGATTCCTGTGGCTAGCTTCCCACACCCTGGATCACTCTAGTGTTAGCTAGATGTGAAGAATGGAATCCCCTGATTCTTCTCTGACAAGAGACACCATGTGGACCTCTGGACCTGCCCAGCTTCTTGCTGCTCAACTTACCTGAGATGTGTTCCCTACATCGTAAACTTTGAAAGGTTGTAGCAGCTGCTACATGGCCAGAGCTATTGCAGAATTGTTCATCAAAGGAGGAGCAACCTGGAGGAATCTGCCCCTCCCATGCTCTTAAATTTATTTACAATGGAATATTTAGCATACATTGAATATACCCATGATTTTGTTTGTGTGTGTGTATGTATGTGCATGGATGTGTGTGTTTATGTGTTTTGATAGAAACAGAGGGACAGAGACCAAGAATAAGAATTCAATGATTCTGGGTGGTGAACATTTCCGGTCTACCTTAGGCAACATACTAGGGTGACTGCAGTTATTCTTATTTGAAGGGAACTTCCATGTCCAAGATAAAACTATTAGTAATGGCTGAAGGAATTCTTAATAGCTTGAGGTGTTTTTGTACTCTATCAGGAGTCACTTCCTCTATACTCAAATTATAATCAGGACTTAAAGTTTCTTGGAAAATTTCTGAAATTTTGGCCTAATTCAACATTGTTAATTTGGTTCCAAAAAGGTGATTGGAGAACATGGTTGTGCCAATCTGATACATGTTTGTTGGGAGAGATTTGTAAGCTTAGACTCATTTTGTGATACAGGCCAACAGTCCAGTAAGTCTTTGTATTCGTAAGCTTAGACTCATTTTGTGATACAGGCCAACAGTCCAGTAAGTCTTTGTACCCACTTTCAGACCTAGGCTGCACTGGGACTCACCATGAGACCCTGCCAGCCCTTGAACTAACCCCACATTTTCATTTGTATAAAGGGTATAATAATTCCTGTCTTATAGAATGTTTTATGAAATTAAATAATTTAATACAGTCAAGTTTCTTTGTATTCAGTTACATTTGATATTACTAGAACTTGTTTATTACATAATGGTAATAAATTAATTTACAAAGTAATACTTAGCATATATTGAATATGTCAATATTTGTGTATGTGTGTGTGTATGCATGTGTGCTTGATACAGACAGATAGGCAGAGACAGAGAGTAAGCATCCACTGATTCCTAGTGGTGAACATTTCTCATCACATGGTGACTAAGAATATACTTCTGAGAGATGAACTGATTTGTGTAATTAAAACATCCAGTAATGACTGAAGGAATTCTAAATAGCTTCAGGTATTTTTGCATTCTGTGTCAAGATCAATTCCTCTCTATCCCCAAATTCTAATAAAGACATTTGAGTTTTTAGGAAATCATTAGAAATTTTATACCAATTCACCTTTGTAAAATTTGATTCCAGAAACTGGGGAACTTGGAGGAGAATGGGGATCTTCTTGCCTGTAAAGAGATGCCAGCCATGCTGATGTAGTCTGGAGGGTGCAGGGCCACAGAAGTGCCTATACATTGGAACCAACCAATCATGGTTTGCTATGATATCACAGTGTGTTAACACCCTGGCAACTTGAAACAGCTGAGGAGCTGCTGCCTGGCCAGTGGCTATGGCAGAATCGGCAGCAAAGGAGGAATAACCCTGAGGAATGTTCCCGGGTGGTGTGGACATACATATCAAGTAAGATGGACATCAGGAAGATTGGCAGGTTCAGCAGGTCCACATGACCACTCTCAGCATAGCAGTGTTGGGGGATTCCATTCTTTACATGCAGTCTGTGCAGTACTCACCAAGGGAGTTGGAGAGTGGCCACATGGCTCTGCATGAGCTTATGAAACTTTTCTTCTGCTTCATGATCCTGTGTGAACTAGGGTTAAATCTCTTCCCCAGCACCTAGATATCAGATGTGCCCAAACCTAGGGCAGTCAGCATGGCACTATTATAAGAAGTAGAAGGGTATTTCTGAAAAAGTTGATCTATTTGGTGTGGGGGGCTGGGGATGGAAACAAGTGCCTTTGGCTTGGCATGCTTCAGACAGAGTTTCCCAATATATTCCAGGCACTGTGTATATAACTGTGTAGCCTAGGCTGGAGAAGAGCACACAGTTTAACCAAGGCTAGCCTTAAGCACACTACAAGGTCCAGACCAGCCTTGAACTCAGTGTGTGGCACTGTACCCTGTTCAACTCGCTGCCAGCTCAGGCTGGACTTGAACTCACAGTGAGGCCTAGTTTATCCTTGAAATAACTTTTGCTTTGAGTGATACTGAACACTCTCTGTGCAGACCAGACTAGCCTTGAACTCACCCTGGCCCAGGTTGCCCTTGAGATCACTGTCACACATTGGCTGACCTGAACTCACTCTTTGGTGTAGCCCAGCCATCCAGGGAGTCCTTGAACTCACTCTGATACTGGGGCTGCTGTTGGACTCACCCTGAGGCCTGGGCTGACACTGAACTCATCCATTTCTTCATCGTATAAAGGGTTTAATATTTCCTGTACCACAGGATATTTTATGAAATTAAATAATTTACTGCAGGAGAGTCTTTGCATTAAATAATATTTGGTATTACTGAAAGGTGCTGTTTACCAGGTAAATGCTAATAAATAAACTTACAAAGTAGTATTTAGGATAAATTGAATATATCCATGTTTACGTATGTATCTGTGTGTGTGAGTGTGTTTTCTTACAGACAGATTGGCAGAAATAGAGAATAAAATTCTACTGATTCCTATTGGTAAAATTTTCAGGTCCACCTTAGATAACATCCTATGGTGATTAAAGATGTACTTCTGAGACTTGAGCTGACTTGTCCAAGGTAAAACTACTATTAATGGCTGAAGCAATTCTAAATAGCTGGAGGTATTCTTGTGTACTGTATATCAGTTTCACTTCCTCTATACTTAAATTATAATTGAGGCTTTAGGTTTTTAGGATTTCCTTAGAATTTTTTTCAATTTAATGTTATACAGTTTGGTTCCAGAAACTTTATCTGGGAACTTGGAGGAGAAGATCTTCTTGCCAAAAGTTGCTGCCCAGAATTAGCCAGATATGTTGATTTAGCATGGAGGGGATGGAGTCACAAAGCAAGTGTCTATGTAGTGTGATGAATCATATAAGTCTTTGTTATGACTTCACAGTGAGTTCACACTATGCAACTTTGAAAGGGCTGAGGAGCTGCTGCCTGACCAGGGACTATGGCAGAATGGGTAGCAAAGGACTAACAACTTGAACAAATCTACCCCTATGGTTCAGGGAAGTTGAGCATCAGGAAACTGGAGAGTTACAGCAAGTCCAATGGGCACTCAGCACAGCTGTGAGGGGATTCCACTCTTCACATCTAGCCTATGCTACAGTGAACCAGGGAGTTGGAGGGTGGCAACAGGGCTCTGAGCTGTCTTACTACCCATTTGTTCTGTCTCAAGATCCTAAGTGTGAACAAGGCTTAAATCTTCTTTCTATCAACAAGGAATCAGATTGGCCCAAAACTAGGAGAGGCAGCCCGGGACTGATACCGGAAGTAGTAGGTATTTAAGAAAGAGAAGATTTCTTTGGTTTGAGGGGCCTTAGGATGGAAAAAAATGTCTTCTACTAGGAGTGCTTGAGACAAACTCTCCCAATATAAGCCAACTTGGAATAAAGTTGTAGCCCAGCCTGGACAAGAACACACTATTTCACCAAGGCTAGACAAAAAACACAGTATGAGCCCAGGCTAGCCTTGAAATCACTTTCTTGCACAGGCCTTTCTTCAACTCCCTGGAATCCCTGGCTGGCCTTGAACTCCCACTGAGCCCTAGGTCATCCTTGAAATCTTATTTCCCCATGTGAGCTTGAACTCACTGTGTAATCCAGGCTGGCCTTGAGTTAACTAGGACACACAAGTTTCACTTGATCTCCCTGTCATACACTTGTCATATTGAACTCACTGTGTGGTGCAGGCAGAGAGTCCAGGGAGACCTGGAACTCACTCTGAGACTTATGCTAGAGTTGGACTTCCCATGAAGCCCTGGATGACCTTGAACTCACTCCACTTCATCATCTGTATATAATATTTTCTCTGTCCTAGTGTATTTTATGATATTAAATAATGTAATGCCAGAAGGTTTCTTTGTATTCAATTATATTTGGTATTATTAGAAGTTGCTGTTTAGTAAACAAATGCTAATAAATTAAATTTACAACTTACTAATTAGCATTCACTGAATATAACTATGTTTATGGTTTGTGTGTGTGTGTGTGTGTGTGTGTGTGTGTGTATGTATGTGTGTGTGTTTTCATAAAGACAGACAGACAGAGACATAAAATGAGAATCAACTGATTCATACAGGTAAGGAACATTTCAGTTCTACCTAAGACAACAACCTATGTTGATTGAATATGTACTTCTGAGAGATGAACTGAATTATTCAAGGTAAAACTACTAATAATGACTGAAGGAACACTAAATAATTTGATATATCATTGTACTCTATATCTGGATCACTACCTCTAAACCCAAGATATAATGAAGGCAGAAATTTTATTTCAATTCAGTTTTGTATAATTTGATTCCAGAAAGCTTAATGGGGACTTGGACGAGAACAGTGATCTTCTTAGAAGGTTGTGCCCAGAATGTGCCAGTCATGCTTGTGTAGACTGGAGGTTTAGAGCCATAGAGTAAGATCTAAGCAGTGTATCCAAATAGAAAAGCCTTTGTTACAGTGTCACAGTGTGTTAAAAATGGTGGAATACTGAAGGGGCTGAGGAGCTGAGAAGCTACTGCCTGAAAAGTGGCTATGGCAGAATAGGTTTCACAGAGGAAAGACTTGAGGAGTCCTCCCCTGTAGTTGGGGAGACATCTCAAGTAAGATGAGCATCAGGAATACGGGCAGGTACAGCAGGGTCACATGACTACTCTCAGCATAGTAGAGTCAAAGGATTCAATTCTTCACATCCTGCCTATGCTGTGTTGGCCAAGGAATTTGGAACGTGGCCACAGGGCTCTATGCTGAATTACTGATCTTTCCTTCTGTATCAAAATCCTAAGTGTGAACTTGGCTTAAATCTCTCTCCCAGCATATATGCATCAGATTGGCCCAAACCTAGAGGAGCCAACATGAGAGTGATATCAGAAGTAGAAGAGTCTTTCATAAAGAAGACATTTATTTGCATTTGGTGACTTGGGATGGAAACAAGTATGTTCTGCTAGGCATTCTTGAGACAGAAGGTGGCACCCAGGAGCTGAACCTAGGTTTAGGCCAATCTGATGCCTATGTCCTGGGAGAAAGACATAGGCATCATGTCTGTTTCATGCTTTGGATCTGAGTTGTCTTCCCCATAGGACAGGGACAGATTTCTTCAAGTTCTTCCTCCTTTGCTGCCTATTCTCTCATAACCACTGGTCAGGTAGCATCCCCTAAGCACTTCCAGAGTTCCAGGATTTTTAACACACTAATGTTATAAGGAAGGCTTTTCTGATTGGATACACTGTGTAAGCACCTCCATCAAGCCTAAACCAACATGGCTGGCAGCTCCTGGGAAGCACCTTTTATGAGGAGATCACTGTTCTCCAAATTCCACAGTCAGCTTTCTGGTACCAAATTTTACAAAGTTGAATTCATATAAAATTTCTGATGATTCCCAAAAAAGTCAAAAGCCTTGATAATAATTTGGATATAGACAAAGTGACTCCAGATAGAAAGTACAAAACTACCTCATGCTATTTAAATATCTTAAACAATTACCAGGAGCTTTACCTAAGATTAGTCAGTTCATTTCTTAGAAATATATCAGAGATCACTGTAGGATATTGACTTGGTTGAAGATGAAGTATTCACCACCAGGAATCAGTGGACTCTTATTCTTTGTCTCTGTTTCTCTGTCTACCAACGCACACACACACACACACACACACACTCAAATATGGGCATATTCAATGTGTACTAAATACTACTTTGTAAATTAATTTAGTAACATTTATCTCCTAAACAGCAAATTCCAATAATTTCAAAACTTACTGAATACAAAGAAACCTGCTTGCAGCAAATTATTTAATTTATAAAATCAACTAAGAGTCACACAATATTATACCCTTCATACAGATGAAGATATGAAATAAGTTCAAGATCAGCCAGGGCCTTACAGTGATTCCAACTGTAGAATGGGCCTCAGAGTGAATTCAGGGCCTTCCTGGATTGCTGAGCTGTGCCACAGAGTGAGTTCAGCTCAACAAGTGCATGACACTGAGTTCAAAGGCAACCTGTATGCCACAGTGATATCAAGGCCATCCTGGTCTGCACAGTGATTCAAGGCCACCTATGGAGTATGTGATTTCAAAAATGACCTAGGCCTCACACTAAGTGCAAGGCCATTCTGGGCTCCCACCCAGATGAAGCTGGGCCAAGGCTACACAGTGCTTTCAAGACTTATCTAGGCTTCATAGTGTATTTAAGGTCAGCCTTAGACAGTTTACTTAGTTTTTCTACATTTGCTGTAGAAATAGTGTAGAAACAGTGTGGAATAGTAACTGGCCAGGCATCTCCTAAGCCCTTTTAAAGTTCCTCTGTGACATCATTATAAAGGTTATAATGGAGATCAGACAATGCAGAAGAAAATTTATATCCTGCTACTAAAATAAAGTTCTAAAAAGACTCTATGTAGCTAGGCAGGGTGGCACATGCCTGTAATCATAGCAGTTGGTAGGTATGAGCAGGAGAATATTGAGTTCAAGCAGAACCAGGGCTACACAGTGAGACCCTGACTCATTAAAAAAACAAACAAACAAATACTCCACTTTATCTTGGGTGCAAGATCTCTTGATTCATTCATTCTGCAGGAAGCCAGCCGCGATTTATGAGCATGTGGAAGAGGCCCACTGAGGAAATGAGTCCAGTTAGGAACAGCAAATGAGTGAGCTTTGAATTAGAAGACTGCTCAGCCCTAGTCAAGCCTTCTGAGGCAGCCAATGAAGCCAAAAAACAACTGCAACTTCATGTGAAATCTTGAGTCAGAACCAGCCAGATAAGCCACTTTTGAATTCAACACCTTCAGAAACTATGAGATAATAAAAAATTTCACTAAGCAAGTAAGTTTTCAGATAATTTATTATAATAGTTAACTACTATAATCAATGAGTCTTATAAAGTTATATTAACTAATTGGTGGGCATAGAATTTACCTATGATCTCACTTTCTGGTATTGAAATGAATTGATATGACCTCCCCTATCTCTGATATGCCTAAGTCTGATATGCCTACTCACAACTTAATACACAAGCCTTATGCCTGCCACTTTTAGAGAAGTTAGTCCTGGTTGGATATAGTCTCCATTTTCTTTGGCTTGCTGTCTTTTAAGATAAGTCATTTTCCCCATCTCAAGAAAAAGTCTTTAAGAAAAAAAGTATTGAAATAAACAAATTAATCCTATTTTAGCAAATACATATTTCCCTACATGAAACAGTATAATTCATTACCTAAAATTGAAGGGTATGTGTCAAAGCATCTTAGCCTTATAACATGATCAAAGAAGTCAGATTCACATGACTTAATATCTATGGTGCTTACTTTATTTCTTTCAAGAAACAGGTGTATCACTGCCCCCATTGTATCCAGGGCAAAACCTAAATAAATCCTCTAGTTCTAACTTATTTGACTTAGAAAAATTATAAGTTTTGAGGACACACAGCTAGGGAATCTATTATTAGTTTCCCACTAGTTTTGTTGTAGATAATACCTCTGAAGCCACCTAACAAGTTACAACTGTTCTGTGAAAAGTCACATGGTAATAGCTTGTACAGTGACAATTACCTTTCAGTATCTTTCCTTATTCTCCAAGGGGCAGTTTCCATCCTCTGTTTTTCAGAAGACAGTTGCCTTTTATAGTGTAATGATCAACTGCAGCATTAAATATTCCTGAGGAAAAAACTAAAAAGACACAGTGGTGGCTTTCTAATCAGCAACTTTTCTTTAGATTCACAAAATGGATAACATCAGTGAACTACGGGTAACAGCAGAGTTCACATCACAAAAGCAGACCACCCAAAATTTATAACTATATTGGTGGCAGTCTATCTGGTATGCCTACTGACAGCTTCCTACACAAGCCTTCTACCTGCCACCTTCAGACAAGTTAGTCTTGGTTGGATATAATCTCCATCTTCTGTGGTTTGCTATCTTTCAAGATAAATCTTTTTCTCTGTCTCAATAATTTGTTCCCACATTACTGGCCTTTTGAAGTGGCCAGGAATGAACTTGAATTTGTGGTAAAATTACCATAAATTTCTCCTTTGTTTAAGGAAGAAATATAGAGGTCTCCAAAATTGTTTCAATCAACAATTCATTTTGATTTACTCATTCAGATTCTCTCAGGAAACTCTGGACATCAATGTTTTAGTGCAGCACAGGAGACAGAACGGGAAACAAAGATACAACCTAGGTGCTTTTTATGGAGACCTCACACTTAGCTTTCAAATGTGTGCTGAAACTTTTAAGTGCTTGGAATAGACCAGGAAGGCAAAATTCACATCTTTGATGTAACTAGAGAACAAAAGTAGGATGATTTACACATTCTAAAATATTTTATAGCCAACTGTCTACCTAACATGACCATTGGGAATATGATTAAGTATCTCATACTTAACCACAAAAGAGAATATATTTCCTTTCACCCAAATCTATTAATCTACTGTACCTTAAATTGGTAAAACAAAAATATCACTTCAACTGAGCAGTATCCAAATCAAACTAGGCTCTCAGGAAGACTTAATTATGGTCCAGGGGCTGCAATAGAGTCCAGGAAGACAGACATTAAATAAGCAAACATAAAACAAATAGGGCATTAAAATATGGGAAAGAGGCCAATAAATGAGTTTCAAATCCTTTAAAAGCTTTAAGGATTCCAGACCTACAGAACTCTTCAATGGGAGTGGGACTAAATTAACAAAACTGTCTCATGGTTTTTAAATACTCCAGGCTATGGGTGGGGCCAGGCATGAGGAGCCAGGGTGGCCCACTGTCCAAGAGGTTTTTCTGGACCCATCCCTGAGCTAGGGATGACCTGCATTGGGGTGGAGGGGGGTCTGTGACCAACTGTGTCACCAGCTGAGATTAGGAAAGGGAATGTGTGAGTAAGCACAGGACCAACACTCCCTTCAGAAGGCTAGGGCACTGGTAAGGGCACTTGGTCAGCACAGGAGCAGCCCATGCTCTAGTGTCCAACTAGCAGAGTGGGGGACTTGCAGTATCATGGAGTACCTCCTGCTTCTCTTATGGAGTCCCCTTCCCTGCTGCCAGTGGGTGGTCACAGAACCTGTTGATGTATCCTCAAGGAAGTATTCAAGTGAAGTCCTTTGTCACAGTGTCTTCATAGAACAGAGAGCTGCTGTCAAAGACAATAGTAATGACATTTGTTTCTCTGTATGAAGGTCTATGAGGAATTGGGATTGACTGTCTGCTGTGAAGCTGGTTGTGCTCCTGGGGCTCTGTAACCTGAATGGTCAGGAGGACTCATTGGGGCATGCTACTCTCTGATGCCCCTTGCGACTACTGCAATTCATGGTGTCAAACTGAGAAGAGTGAAACCAGTGGCAGTAACCCTGAGCTCACAAGGTTCTGGAGCCAGACAGAATTCAAGGCCAATGTGGGCTTCCTGTCCACAGGGAATTTTTTTCCCACTGTGCCCAGCAATTACAATTGTTAGTTAAGATCCCTTTTCAAAAAAGCACTAACTGACTGTTCCACACTTAAGGAACTGAGATTGAACTCCATCTGCAGCCAATCCACTCAAGTAACCTGCCCATTGTCCAGCTTGCAATGAACTAAGAGGAGATTTTACTGTTTTTCAATTACTTGAAAAAAATCTAAAGGAGAATATAATTTGTGGCATGTGAAAATTATCCAAAATTCAAATTTCAGTGTTCTTTAAAAATGTTTTGGCACACAGCATAATCATGCATTTAAGTAACTGCCTGTGTTTGTTTTCGTATGACACCAACAAATTATATTAACAGCCAGAAACTATGTACAATACTTACTATTGATGCTTTAGAGAAAAAAAATTGTCCAGTTCAGTTCAGTTGGTAGCTTTTGTCTGTTAATGGACTAATTCTTCTAGAACTTAATTTACATTAGTAATATTTTTAAAAATTGTTTTTGGTTTTATTAGTCAATGATATTATTATTTTCTCCCTTTTTCCTCCACTCTATTATTTTCTTCCTTCTTGTCTTTTTCTGTCTCTCCTCCTTACAACTATTTAAGATGAATGTCACTTTTGTTTCAAAACTCTTATTTTTCTTTCATGTAGTGTAGTAATTTTACATTTAAGTACCAATTTAAATTAGTACCACAACTTTTTCTTGGTGACATGTTCATTTGCCTTCAATTCCAAGCATGCCCTAACTTTCCTCTGTATACTTTTTTTAAAACAAATGTTATATAAAAAATGCTATTTAAAAAAAACTATGTAACTTTTAAAAGCTATTTCTTTATCAATTTATAATTTGATTGCATTATGTTCGCAAAACACATTCTGAATATTATTGGTCCCTTGCATTTGAGGTTTATATATGTAGATGCAGAGAATATATTTAATATGTGTGTGTGTGTGTGTGTGTGTGTGTGTGTGTGAAGCAATCTGCTTTTGGGTGCATTTCAATTCAAATACATATCAACAAATATTATTAACTAAGCTCTGGCTTTAGTAAAATTTCATTTGTTTTTTCCAATAATGTTCTTTTTCTGATTCAGAGTCCCAATCCACTAAGTGAATTGCACTAGTCATTCTGTCTTCTTAGCTGACTCAGGTCAGTGATATTTTCTTAAACTTCCCTTGATTTTCATGCATTTGACAGTCTTACCTAGGAACTGGCAGGAATTTTGCAGAATGTCTCTGAACTTAGATTAGATGCTTTTTTCAACAGTTGAAACACTATCAAAGATATGTTGTGCCCATCTTATCACCTCTCATCAAGGATCCATGCTGTCAATATGACTTTTTATTGACCTTTCTAAAATAAATCTACTTTCTTTGGCAGCAAGTCTCCATTTTACAATGAGTAAACTGAGATAGAGAAGTGAAGCTGATTTTCCAAGTTCTTTATCTGTGAAGGAATAAGAGACAAGTTTCTAGTTTAGTTTGGAATGTTTTAAAAGCTTTATTGAGGTTTAATGTGAACACTGAGAAGTTAATGATTTACCTCTTCTTTTATTCAACTGCAAAGTCTCTTGTTCCTAAAGTATATGCTAAAGCCCCTGTGTGAGATCATTCTCTTCCCCACACTGCATCCCCACAATGATGAGCCAGGGATATTTTTTTTCTAAGAGTCCCGGGACCTGAAAGAGAATCACAAGACTACCTGGGGATTCAGAGCTCTGTAATGGGGAAGTCTCCAGCTACCAGACAGTGACCTTGAAAGTTCAGATTTCTTTGAACTCAATAATGCAATACCTACCATCTGGCTTGCACAAACAGAGGAAATTATGATGCAGGGCTTGTGTGATTCACACTTACGGGTGTTGTTCAGAGTGGGCCCAATACCAATTTCAAGATTGAAAGGTAAAGTTCAAGGTCAAGGGCATATTCTTCAATCCTACACTATTGCTCAATCAACATCTCTTTGATTAATTCCCCAGAGTCCAGCTGGAGGTATATTATTGAATCCAGCCTAGGCCACCTGCATTTGTGACTACCCATTTCTGAGGGCAGTTGGTAGCCTCTGAGCAGGAAAAACAACCAGATTTGTTTATATGATAAAACTAAATTCATTGATATTCTAAATCAAATAAGACAGCTACACATGAAGTTGTGCAACATGTCTGTATCTATATTTCAGATCATCCTCCATTTCACAAATTATGAGAAAAAAGACCTGGAAAAGATAATTTGGTAAAGATTCTAAAGCAGTTGTAACTAAAGCAGAAATCCCCATCTCTTTTTGAGTTCACATAGCTGATATATATTCTGAGGAATATTTAGCTGGGAGGCATATTAAAAGCATGTATATGAATTTTATTTGTTTATTTTTTAAATGAGGTCTTCTTATGTTTTCTAGGATGTCCTTGCAGTCCTGGTGTCAAGATATCATCACACATCAGCCTCTGAGAAGAGTGTATGACCATACCAGGTTTCATAACATCTGCTGGAGGAAGCAGTTCTTACAGTACTTCAGAACAATAGCATGAAATATTTATATTCTTAAAAATATCAATCACTATTTTTTGATTTACAGCTGTATTTTGTGCCACAAATTTCTGTAATTTCCAGATCCTCATCTGAATTTTTGAATCCCTCCCTGAACTAAAATTCTAAACATCCTATGGATTGTCTCTTGCTATCCAGAATTGCATTAGATAAGCCATTTGCTAGGGAACACATTCAGGTCTTTGTCTTTTCTTTTTGTTTTTTTATTCTTATGTGCATACAATGTTTGGGTCATTTCTCACCTGCCCCCTCTTTTACCTTTCCTGCCCCCTCCATCTCCCCCTTTACCCCCTCACTCACTACAAGGCAGAAACTATTTTTCCCCTATTTCTAATTTTGTTGAAGAAAGAGTATAAGCAATAATAGGAAGGACCAAGGGTTTTTGCTAGTTGAGATAGGATAGCTATACAGGGAGTTGAATCGCATTGCTTTCCTGTACATGTGTGTTACCTTCTAAATTAATTCTTCTCGAACTAACCTTTTCTCTAGTTCCTGGTCCCCTTCTCCTATTGGCCTCCATCACTTTAAAATATCCACATTAGTTTCTTTCATTGAGGGCAACAAATGTTATCTAGTTTCTTGGGTGTCTTACTTAAACTCATATCTCTCTTGTGTGCTCTCACTTTATCATGTGATCAAAGTCCAGTCCCCTTGTTTTTTTTACCCTTGATCTAATGTTCGCATATGAGGGAGAACATACAATTTTTGGTCTTTTGGGTCAGACTAACCTCACCCAGAATGATGTTCTCCAGTTCCATCCATTTACATGTGAATGATAAGATTTCATTGTTCTTCATGGCTGCATATAATTCCATTGTGTATAAATACCAGAGTTTCTTAATCCATTTGTCTGTCAGTAGTGGGGCATCTTGGCTGTTTCCATAACTTGGCTATGGTGAATAGTGCTGCAATAAACATTGGTGTGCAAGTGCCTCTGGAGTAACCTGTGTCACATTCTTTTGGCTGTATCCCCAAGAGTGGTTTATATTGCTGGATTATATGGTAGATCTATGTTTAGATTTTTAAGAATCCTCCAAATTTTTTTCCAGAGTGGTTGTACTAGTTTGCATTTCCACTAGTAGTGTAAAAAGGTTACTTTTCCCCTGCATCCTCGCTTTTAACATGAAATGGTGTTGTATCTTATCAAAGGCCTTTTCTGCATCTATTGAGATGATCAGGTGGTTTTTGTCTTTGCTTCTGTTAATGTGGTTTATTAGGTTTATTGATTTTCATATGTTGACCACCCCTGCATTCCTGGGAAGAAGCCTACTTGGTCATGGTGAATGATCTTAATGATATGTTGTTGAATTCGGTTTGCTATTATTTTATTGAGGATTTTTGCATCAATGTTCATTAAGGAGATTGGTCTATTGTTCTCCTTTTTGGAGATGTCTTTGCCTGGTTTTGGGATAAGTGTAATACTGGCTTCATAAAATGTGTTAGGCAGTTTTCCTTCCCTTTCTATTTCATGGAACAGTTCAAGGAATGTTGGTATCAGTTCTTCTTTAAAGGTCTGATAGAATTCAGTAGAAAATCCATCAGGTCCTGGACTTTTCTTTTTTGGGAGACTCTTGATTGTTGCTTCAGTTTCATTTTGTGTTATAGATTTATTCAGGTGAATAATGTCCTCTTGGTTCAGTTTTGGATAATCATAAGAATCTAGAAATCTGACCATTTCTTTAAGACTTTCAAATTTATTTGAATATAAGATCTCAAAGTAGTCTCTGATGATTTCCTGGACTTCCATGGTGTTTATTGTTATCTCCTCTTTTGCATTCCTGATTTTACTGATTTGCATTTTTCTCTCCTCATTTTAGTCAGATTTGCCAGGGGTCTGTTGATCTTGTTTAGTTTTTCAAAGAACCAAATTTTTGTTTCATTAATTCTTTATATAGTTTTTTTGGTTTCTATTTCATTGATTTCAGCTCTTATTTTTATTATTTCTCTCCTTCTATTTGTTTTGGGATTTACTTGTTCTTGTTTCTCTAGGAGTTTGAGATGTATCATTAGGTCACTGATTTGAGATCTTTCAGTCTTTTTAATATATGCACTCATGGCTATAAACTTTCCTCTCAGGACTGCTTTTGTTGTGTCCAATAGGTTCCATTAGGTTGTGTTTCCATTTTCATTGACTTCCAAGAACCTTTTAATTCCTCTTTTATTTCATCAATGATCCATTGTTCATTAAGCAAAGAGTTATTCACTTTCCAGCTGTTTGTATGTTTTTTTTTTATTTTTGTTGTTGAGTTCTAGTTTTATTGCATTGTGATCAGATAGAATGCATGGTATATTTTCAATTTTCTTATATTTGCTGAGGCTTGCTTTGTGCCCCAGGATATGATCTATTTTGGAGAAGGTTCCGTGGGCTGAAGAGAAGAATGTATATTGTGTAGAAGTTTGATTAAATGTTCTGTAGACATAAACTACGTCCATTTGATCTATGGTATGTTTTAGATTTAGGATTTCTTTGTTGATTTTTTTGTTTGGATGACCTATCTATTGATGATAATGGGGTGTTAAAGTCTCCCACAACCACCATGTTGGAGTTAATGTATGCTTTTATGTCCATCAGAGTATGTTTGACGTAATTGGGTGCATTGACATTGGGTGCTTATAGGTTGATAATTGTTGTTTCCTTTGGTGTATTTCCCCTGTTATTAGTATGGAATGCCCTTCTTTATCTTGTTTGATTGATGTAGGTTTGAAGTCTACTTTGTCTGAGATAAGTATTGCTACTCCTGCCTGTTTTGGGGGGCCATTGGCTTGGTAAATTTTCTTCCAGCCTTTCATCCTAAGCCTATGCTTATTTCTATTGATGAGATGGTTCTCCTGTAAGCAACAAATTGTTGGATCTTCCTTTTTAATCCATTTCGTCAAACAGTGCCTTTTGATGGGGGAATTAAGTCCATTAACATTAAGTGTTAGTACTGATAGGTATGTGGTGATTCCTGTCATTTAGTTGTCTTAGTTGTTTGAAGGTTTTATTGTGTGTAGCCAAATCAATGTTGCTTTTCTTTTTCCTGTAGTTTGGTACTGCCTGCCCTTTCTTGGTTGCTTGGTTTCACGTTCTGTGTGCATAATCCCTTGAAGAATCTTTTGTAGTGGTGGCTTTGTGGTCATATATTGTTTTAGTTTCTGCTTATCATGGAAGACTTTTATTGCCCCATCTATTGTGAATGATACTTTTGCTAGGTAGAGTATCCTAAGGTTGAAGTTATTTTCATTCAGTGCCCGGAAGACCTAACCCAAGGCTCTTCTTGCTTTTAATGTTTCTGTTGAGAAGTCTGCTGTGATTTTGATGGGTTTACCTTAGTGTTTTCTCTCATAGCCTTCAATATTCTTTCTCTAGTCTCTGTACTTTTTTTTTAATAATAATTATGACGTTGAGTAGTTTTTTTGGTCAGGTTTATTTGGTGTTCTGGAGGCCTCCTGTACCTGTATGGGCATAGTTTTCTCTAGATTTGGGATATTTTCTGTTATTATTTTATTGAATATATTACACATTCCTTTTCCTTGTATCTCTTCTCCTTCTTCAATGCCCATGATTCTCAGGTTTGGTCTTTTGATGGAGTCAGTAAGTTCTTGCATTTTCTTTTCACAGGTCTTGAGTTGTTTAACTAATGGTTCTTCAGTTTTTCCTTTAATTACCATTTCATCTTCAAGTTCTGAGATTCTGTCTTCTGTTTGTTCTATTCTGCTGGATAGGCCGTCCATTTTGTTTTGAATTCTGTTTTGTTCTTTTTTCTGAGGTTTTCCATAGCCTGAGTTTCATCCTCTTTAATATTGTCTATTTTTGTTCTGAGTTCATTTAGTTCTTTGTTTATTGTGTTCTTTGTTTCACTTTTGTGTTTATACAGTGCTTCTATAGTTTTTTTTATTTGTTCTTGTGGTTTCTCAAATTCTCTATTTTTTTTTGTCTTGAAATTTCTTGAGTGTCTCCTGTACATTTTGGTTGACCATATCCAGTATCATTCTATAAAATTCTCATTGATTACTTGCAGGATTTCTTCTTTCAGAGTGTTCTTGTGGGTTTCATTAAGTTCTTTGGCACAATTTATCTTCCTTTTGTTGGAGTCTGGATCTGGGTATCTATTTTCTTCATTTACCTCTGGTTCCTGTACTAATTTATTATTGGTGTGAAAATTGTTCCCCTCTTTTTTCCAGCTTCCCATCATTGCCTTTGCTATTGTTACTGTCCCTGTACTTTGTGTAATTCAGTATTGTCTAGCTTGTAATAATAACAATGGTGATATCTAGAGTGGAAGGGTGAGAGAAGAGGGAAAGCAAAGAAGATAAAAAGAAGGGCAACAAAACAAACAAACACACAAACACACACACACACACACACACACACACACACATACATACACATACACAAAATACAGAGCCAAAGAAATAAACAGGGAGAGATAGTGTAATAGTCTACAGTGAGCTAAACAGGTATTAAGAGACAGAGAGAGGATAATAATAATAATAATAATAATAATAATAATAAATCCTCAAGCTCAAATGCAATAAAGTTTCAGTCTTAATAATTTTTGTGTTAGTCCTTCAGCCTCCAGTCCTGGTTTTGGTGTCTGAGAAGAAGTTCTGTCATCTCATCAAAGGGGAAAAAAACAAAAAACAAAAAAAAAAACCCCAAAACAAAAACAAAACAAAAATATCCCATGTTGAAATGAATACAGTTTCAGTTAGTCCTGTAGCATCCAGTCCTAGTTCTGTCATTGTCTCATCAAAGGAAGAGAAAAACAAAAGAAAACAAAAAAAGAGTCTGGAGACATCTTTGTGAATGTCTATCTGAGGCTGGGGTTCACCTGTCACCTACTGTCAACCACCTTCTGCTGAGGATTTATTTATGCACATTTCAGGCATGAGCTTTGTCCTCACCTAGCCCCACAGGCTTTGTTTATTTAGACTTCTCATGGATGCATGCCCCTTTTGTTTTCTCCAGTATACAGCCCTACATGCATGTTGCAATTGCAGTCTTTTTGTATTATTTAGAAGTCGTGTGGTGAGGTGCATGGAAATTTCTTTCTCAACAGCATTCTATAAGTACTTCTTTTTCCTTTATGTCTCCTTTGAAATTTTTCTTTCTTACAATTCTCAAAATAATGTATTTTCTACTGTACAAATTGAGATTATTTTCTTTCTTTTTTTACTGTGAATTTTCTTTCTATATAAAAATGCATTAATTCTCATCTTGTCCCTCCCTTTCCATGTGAAAATATAACACTCATTTTTGTTCATATCTTTATATGATCTGAAGCTATGACTTCATTCTAAGTTTTCCTGATAGACTTGTCTACCAAACTTATCATTCCAACTCTCATAGAAAATATTCTATTTTGTACAGTAGTATTCAGTTTAATTTTTTAATTTCTTAAGATGGTTATGATAAATTATGATAGACTATATGTAATTTGTTGTATCTTATTTTGTTATTTTTATATATGTTGCATAACTGATTAAGTTATTTGACTGGGATTTTTTCCATTTTCCTACAAATGCAATGGGGAAATTTCCAGTTTTCCTTCTCATATATTTAGCAGTATTTTTGTCACTTTTAAATGTTATTTTCTTCTGTATTTAATTTCAATATATATATCCTAAAAAAAGAATTTTTGTTAGGAGGTGTTTCCTTCAAATCATTCTGCTTCTTTGAGTTTTGCTTGCTCCTGTTTTTCTAGGAGTTTGATAGGTAGCATTAGGTTCTTTGAGATATGTCTGTCATTTTAATATATGCACTCATGGCTATAAGCATTCATCATAGCATTGTCTTTGCTGTGTTCCATAGGTTCTGGGAGGTGGTATTTTAATTTCCATTAACTTCCAAGAAACTTTTAATTTCCTCTCTTATTTCACATATGACCCACTGATCACTGAGCAATGTATCACTCAGCTTCCAATTGTTTACATATTTTCTGCTCTTATTTTTGTTGTTGAGATCTAGTTTTATTGCATTGTGATCAAATAGAATGTAGGAATTTGCTTCTTTTTTCTTATATTTGCTGAGGCTTGCTTTGTGCCTTAAGATGTGATCAATTTTGGAGAAGATTCCGAGTGATGCTGAGAATAATTTATATTGTGCAGATGTTGGATGAAATATTCTATAGACATCAGTTAGTTTCATTTGACTTATGGTGTGATTTATTTCTAGAATTTCTTTACTGACTTTTTGTTTGGAAGACCTATCTATCAGTGGTAGTGGTGTGTTAATGTCTCCCACTTCTACCGTGTTGGAGTCTAAGTGTACTTATAAGTCCCTTAGAGTATGTTTGATGAAATTGGGTTTACTGATATTGGGTACATACAGATTGATAATTGTTATTTCCTTTTGGTGTACTTCCCCTTTAATTAGCATGAAGTGACCTTCTTTATCTTGTTTGATCAATGTAAGTTTGAAATCTGCTTTGTCTGATACAAGTATCACTACTCCTGCCTGCTTTTAGAGGCCACTGGTTTGGTAAATCTTCTTCCAGCCTTTCACCCTAAGCCACTGTTTGTTTCTGTCAATGAGATGGGTCTCTTGCAAACAACAGATTGTTAGATTTTCCTTTATAATCCAGTTTGCAAATGTATGTTTTTGATGGCATAGTTGAGTCCATTGAAATTCAGTGTTTATATTCATAGGTATGTGATCATTCCTGCCATTTAGCTGTTTTTGTTGTTTAAGTCTTTGATTATGTGCAGCTAAATCAATGCTACTGTCTGATTCCTTGACTTTTTTTCTCCTGTGGTTTGATACTTCCTGTTTTCTTGAGTTTTGTTTGTTTTCATCTTCTGTGTGCAGAATTCCTTGGAGAATCTTCTGTAGTTGTGGATTGGTGATCCTATATTGTTTTAGTTTTGGCTTATTATGGAAGAGTTCTATGCTGCACCTATTTTGAATAATAGTTTTGCTGGGTAGAGTATCCGAAGGTTGAAGTTATTTTCATTCAGTACCCAAAATACCTCACTCCATGCCCTTCTTGCTTTTATGGTTTCTGTTGAGAAATCTGCTGTGATTTGGATGGGTTTACCTTTATAAGTTGTTTGTTTTTTCTCTCTTACAACTTTCAATATTCTTTCTCTGTTCTCTGTGCTTGTTGTTTTAATGATATGTTGTGGGGAGGTTCTATTTTGGTCAAGTCTGTTTGGTGTCTTGGAGGATTCCTGTAATTGATGTGCAAAGCTTTCTTGAGATTTGTGAAATTTTCTGCTATTATTTTATTAAATATATTATGAATCCCTTTTGCTTGGATCTCTTCTCCTTCTTCAATGTCCACAATTCTCAGGTTTGGTCTTTTGTTGGAGTAGCTGAGTTCTTGCATATTCCTTTCACAGCTCTTAAGTTGTTTGATTAAGATTTCTTCTGATTTTTCTTTTATTTCTATTTCATCTTTGAATTCTGATATTCTGTCTTCACTTGTTCTAGTCTGCTGGAGTGGCCTTCCACTCTGTCTTTTGTTTCTGTTTGATATTTTTTTCTGAGTTTTTCCATATCTTTGGTCACCTCCTCTTGTGTATTTTATATTTTCATCTTTAATTCATTTATCTGTCTTTTTATAGGGTCCTTTATTTCACTTCAATGTTTATGTCATCTCTGAGTTCATTTATTTTTTTCAGTGTCTTCTTATGTTGTTTATTTTTGGCATCTTGAAATTTCTTGAGTGCAGTTTGTACATTTTGGTTAACCATGTCTAGTATCTTCTCCATAAATTTCTCAGTGCTTTCATACAAGATTTCTTCTCTGAGGGTGTTTTTGTGGGCAACATTGGGATCCCTAGTGACATTTATCTTTGATTTTTTGGGGTCAGGACCTGGGTATGCATTTTCTTCATTTCCCACTGAATCTAGCATTGAATTTTTTTAAGAACAGTGGTTTCCATCCTTCTTCTTCCTATCATTCCACTTGGTGCTGTGAAACTATGTTCTTCATAGTCTAGTTGGTGGTGTTAATTGCCTGTTTTCTTTCCCTTGATTTAATTTTTGTGTTGTGCCTGTATTGGTTCTTAACTAGGTTGGTGTGCTACTTCTGTCACTGTACTGGACGTGTAATTTAGCAATAACTAACTCACATGTTCAATGCCTGACCAGTTGTTTATATATTATATAGAAGACCTCTTGGTGATATTATCTATAAGCAGTGGGAGTTGGGGCATAATGCTTATTAGGCTAGATATATAAATTTGCTAAATTGGTTAAGATGGCACTAAGGGGGGGGACAGGAAGTAGGGTGGGTGAGTTGGGGAAGAGGTATGTGGCCCCTGTGTGTGTTTGGGTGTATTTCTGTTGTTGTGGTGTAGGGTGCTTTTTCAACGATTGCAGGGGATTGGTTTTGTGTGAAGTTGGTGCCATAGGCTAGTCGGAAGATGGTGAGTGTGTAAGAGGGAGGGGTAGTATGGTGATATGTTTGGTAATGATGGGAGGGAGAGGTGAAGACAGGGGGAGAGAGTGGATGAGAAGGAGCAGAAAGAATAGTTGGGAGGGAGAACATTGGATTGTACCACAGGAGAAGGAGGGAGAGTGAAGGGGATAAGAATAGAGATGAGAAGATAGTAATGATAAAGTTAATAATATAGGAAGAAAAAAAGAAAATAGAACTATAAATAAAATTTTAAAACCTGCAATAATAGAACACAAATTTAAAAGGAAGAAAAAGCAGGGGAAAAACCAAAACAGAAAAAAAAAACAATAAAAAAACATCAAGCTTAGGAAGAATAGAACTTCAGTCTTTGGTTTAAGTTCTGAGTTATTCTGTCATCCAGTCCTGGTATTGGCATATAAGCAGAAGGGCTGACGTGGTCTCACGAGGTGACTGGCTTGTGAGGAGTGTTTGGTTTTTCTGTCCACCATTTTAATTGAAATTGTGATATAAAGTAGTTATGCCAGATCATGCAGGGTGGTCAGAGCTGTTGTTTTCACCAGCTGGCAGCTGTGTTATCCTTCAGCTGCAGTTCTGTTTTGTCTGATCCTCCCCCAGCAAGGTGGGGCAGTTTGGTTTTGAATACTGCCCTGTGGCCCAGGAGATGAGCTCTGGGATCCACTACTTGCCCAGCTTTGGAAGGTGACTTATCACCCGACACTGCTTTCAGCCTTTGCTGCCTGTCCTGTGTTTGTTCACTGAGAGTTTTGTGGTGTATTTAGATCCTTGCTCTTCCCCCTTTATCCAGGACAAGTCCAGCATTCCATCCCCACCCTGCTGTCAGTGTTAGACTACAGTGTGCTATTTATGTTTTGCAGTTATGTGGGCAGATAGGTTTTGAATGGTGCCCTCTACCTCTGGAGATCAGATCTGGGATTCACTACCTCTGCTGCTTTGAGAGGTGGTTTGTCACCCCGCCCTTGCTCTCAGCCTTTGCTGCCTTACCCGTGTTTATTCAATGAGAGTTTGTGCTGAGAGTTTGGCTCCTTGCCCCACCCCTTTCTCCAGGGTATTTTCTAGATTTGCCAGTCGCCCCCATTATTGGTGTTAGATTAAAGTTTGCTGTTTATGTGTTTCAGTTTTGTTGGGGGGTTTCAGTCTACCCAGGGGCTGTACTGGTTTATGTTTCCAGGGGGTGGGCAAGGAAGTCCTGCATGGTGCACAATGCTCACCTGTTCATCTGCCAAATCACACATAGGAAGGTTTAGAGTCAGTGGTGGCAGGAAGAAATGGTGCCAATTTTTCCCAACACAGCGTGGCATGGGGAGGCTTTCCACAGACTAAGGCTTCAGGATTTCACGGAATTTGATTCTGATTGATGCTGTATCTTCAGCTTGATAAAAGAAGAAGAAGAGAATTAAAGAAAAAAAGAGCAAGAAAAGGCTGGGGGTGGTTATTCCTAGGGTCAGACCCACATTGCTGGCTGTGCTCTTTGTTGTAGCTGTTAGCTGCAATTAAAGGCTGATTTAAGGGTCAGTCTTTTAATTTTTTCTGTACCTAATGTGATGGCTGTTATTATTTTGGCAAGAAGCAATCAGAAAAGTGTAGCTCCAACATCTCAGGGTGGTTTCTGGAGACATGGAACTAGGCTTTTTGTTTCTTTTCCTAAGCTGTTGTCTTGGATCCTCCCAAGTGAACACTCTTAGTTTGTTTCTGTTTATTGGAAAAATGGATGCAATTTTTTCCCACTTAGAAAAATGTTGTCTATACGTTTGTCACATAAATTCTTTATTATATTGAAGGATGTTATTTCTATTCCCTGCTTCTTCAATGACTTTGTCAAAGAGGAAGGAATGATAGATATTCCCAAAGGATGTTTCTCTATCACAACAATCACGTGATTTTTTCCCCTTTATTTTGGTTATATGTGGTATTATCATTATTTATTTTCATATTGAAGTATCATTGTATCACTGGAATGAAGTCAAACTGACCATGTTCTTTTAATGATCCATAAATTCAGCTTTAATCATTTTATTGAGAATTTTTGTATTTATGTTCATCAAGGAAATTGACCTATAATTTTTTGTTTACTTGTGACATATGTTTTGTTTTCAGGGTAATATTGGCTTCATAGAGTGTGTTTTCTGTCCTCACTTCTCTATTTCATGGAAAAGTTTGAGGGGCATCAGGGTACTTCTTCCTTAAATATCTTATATAATTTGGCAGTCATTCAATCAAGTCTTAAACATTTCTTTCTTTATTACTATTTCAATCTCAATGGTCATTATAAGGATGCTTAAGTGATGTATTTTTATGTTAATGAATATAAGTTGTATACATGTAGAATTTCATTCAAATTTTCTACATTTTGAAGCTTATTTGAATGTAAGTTTGCTAAGTATTTCCTTTTTACTTAATGAATGTCTTTGGTGTTTTTATAATATCAAACTGTTTCATATCTAATTTTAATTTAGGTCTTCTTCCTCTTTCTTTTTGTTATTTGGCTCAGTATCAATCTCTATTCTCATCCAAAATAAATGTCTTTTATTTCCTTGATTTTTTTGTATTGCTTTTTTAGTTTCCATTTCATTAATGTCTGGCATTGTCTTTACTATGGGATTCCACTTACAGCTTTTAGGTTTTGACTCTTCTTCTGTTTCTAAGAGCTTGAAGTTCTTTCATTGCTTCTTTATTACAGATGTCTCTGGTTTGTTTAATGTAGTCACTCAGCTATAAATCTGCCTCATAGCATTAATTTTGCTGGGTCCCAATGTTTCCAACAATTAATTTCATTTTTATTTGCTTCTAGCAATTTTTCTCCTCCCCTTATTTCTTTGATGATGCACTAATCACTATTCCTTATGCAGGAACCTGTAGTTACTTTGATATTCTTTGTCATTTTAATGTTTAAAATTTCCTCATAATTGTATTTTGTCTGGATAATGTTTATGTACATGGTGTTTAGTAGCTAGTTGAAAATCACATGGTATATTTTTTAGTAGTTTGTTACACTTTCTGTAATTTCTACTACATTTGACTTCATCCCAGAATTTTGAAAATTCTAACGGTTTCTCTATAGAATTATATTAAACTGTAATTCATGATTTTTCTGGTCTGTGAACATTTTAGTGTTCTGGTATTCTGCCCTCTTTTTGGGATTGATATTGTTATGCTTACTATTTCATCATTTCCATGCATATTTATCAATGTTATTGGTCCAACATATACTGATATGAACCTCTTTCTTCATATAATAAATATAACAAAAATCTTAATGTGTTTCCTTTCTATTTTATTTTCACATTTATACAATCTCTACTTATTAAAATTTAATGTCCTAGACAGGCCCATCCTAATATTTGGATCATATCTTCAATTTTTCAAGCAATTTCCATGTTGGGTTTTTATCAACATCCTCTTCTAAAATCTGCATTGATTATTATAGGTATTTGTGTATTTCTTTCTTATTCAGGTATGTGCTGGTGATTATTTTTTTCAATGACTTCTTAAATTTGATTCTTCCTTTCTAAAATTTAGTAATAGTAAATTTAGTCCTGTCACTGAAGGACTTTTGATCCACTCTGTCTTCTGTGTCTTCTTTCAAATTAGGTTTTTTTTGTTTGATTTTGGCATGCATACATATTTTCTTTTGCAATATGATTGCCAATTTTCTTTCTCTTTTCCATGAATTTCATTATTATATTCTGGCAATGGTCCATCCTTGCACATGAACATCTTTCCTCAGCCTAGGCTACTGTAGTCTGAATCTTCCTCCATATTCTGTTTTCCTCATAGCATTTGTGAATACAGTGCTGAAAGACAAATTATTTCAGTCTGATTTTCTACCCTCAGGGAAAATATTATTTTCCTTTTCTGGATTAATTTTACTTTAAACTTTTTGTTTCATATTAAAAATATAATACATTTTATGTTGGTTTTGGCATGTGTTTTGGGGGGTTGGTATATACTTCAGCATTGCTTAATTTTTGCAACTAGACGGTTTTCCCTTTATTTCCCTAAATATGAAATTTTCAAATTTTCTATTTCGACTGCATATATAATTAGTATTTTTTTGTCACTACACAACATTATTTTCTTCTGCTTCATCTGAATATATTTTCCTAAATATTGGATTATATTATGACCAGGAGTTTGTTTTTAAACTTGGTTCTCAAATAAGGTAATATTTCCTTAGATAAACTGTGAATCCTAATAGGAGTAACCTGAGGCCACCTTATAATACTTTTTCAGTGTGATTTCAGAAACATGTAATTGCATTTAGGCTTCATAACCTTCATATCCATAGAGTTTATTAAGCTTCGTGAAGCCACTATAATAATTTACTTTTGCTCCATTATTAAATTTCAGCTATGCACTCCCTTACTTTGATTCCAGAATGTTAAATGTTTAGGTAGGTGCGTAAAAATATAGACTCTTTCTTTCATGATTATTCTGGTATATGGATGGCAGTGTTTATAATTATTCTGCTGGTATTTTTCTATGATCTGGAATGAATTTCATATTGGTTATTATTTTAGCACTCTGATGATCACTTCACAGTATACTATTGTTCCATTCAAATTACAGATTTTTTTTACCTCTTTCATCACAAGACATTTTAAATATTAATATCATAATTAATTTCTGTCTTGGATTTGACCTGTGTTCTTCTACCAGCAATTTATAACTTAGGCCATACCAACCTATATTTTCAGTACATGTGCTCTAATTCTTAGGAGATTTCTTCATGAATTCTTAGAGTTACTCAAATTCTAATGTGTCCTGGTCAAATGTATGATTACAGCCAGGATATGACATCTTGATAATTCCTCTCCACTCATCTTTGCCATGTCAGATGCTAATTGAATTTTAACATATATTTCATTGTGAAAATTTTATAATACTTCATTTATATTCTTTCATTGTTATTCATATATGTAACAATGATTTTAATGACTTTCAAGATTTGTTTGTTCTTTTCCAGAATATACATGTTGTGACCCTTTTCATCCAGTACCTTTCTTCCATTCTGTCCTTTCATTTTTGTCATTTTTGCCACACTTATATCAATGTATTTCCTAATGTGACATTTGAGGGTTATTTTGATTCTATATTTTCTCTGTATATCTCTGTGAATATGGTCATTAAATGCTGGTCTTGGCCCATCCCATCACATGGATGTATAAGTGTGCTCTTTTGTCTTTTCCATTACATGTCTGAATGTTCTTCATTACTTTCAGTTTCCTAAAAATATGAGTATACCCAGCTAAAATTTAATTTACATTAGTTTTACTTTGTTTTCTGTCAATGAAATTTAGGTTCTGGAGAAGAGACTGGTTTAACAGTTATCTGACTATATGTTTTCTTTTTTTTTTTCTTTTTACTAAAATGCAATTGTAAATTTTTCATTATTTTCTCACATATATTTTTAATTGCCATTTTAAAAATGTCATTTTATTCTTAGCTCAATGTCAATGTATTTTTCTTTCATAGTGTAATGGATATGAGAAGGAGATTTCTTCTAAATTTATATCTTTTTTGTATAAGTTTTACTTAGATTCATTGGTAATTTCTTGCTCAATTGATCTGTGACCACATTCATATATTTGTCACTGTGATGTAACAAATATGGGAGACCTACATTTTAAGTAAAATTGCTCTATCAAATATACTCCAATATTTGGGAAAAATATATTGATATTTACATGAAGAAATTTTTTGACATGGCAAATGCGAACATTTTATATACATGTATACACACACACATATACATATATATGCCAAATTAAAAACTGACCATTCCACTAGGGAAAAAGAAAAAATTGACATAAATCAATATATGATTCAATATATGTAAGGAAAAAAAATGAAGACTTCAAGAACCTACCAGACTCTATCCCTCATAAAATGGAAAAAAATATATCTAAACCCAGTACCAATACACAAAAGGAAACATCTGAATCTGTGTTCAACATCAGACTGAACTAAGTTGTCTTCAAACCTAAGCATAGAAAGGATCAGGAACATTAAAAATATGGTGTGCCCAGAACTCTGGATTAAAAGGCTAAAAAAGAATGTCCACAATCCCATGTTCCATGTTGTGCCAATTCAGACATATAAGTCATTCTGAAATTTACAGGGAGACATAGAAAGAAAATAGGCACTGAAATATTATAGTAAAAATGCACCACTATGGGAAATTTTAAAATGCTTAATTTCAGCTAACTCACAGGTAATTTCCTAACATTTTGAGTACATCATTCAAGCATCTAAATGGGCGATTTCCCTCAGAGATCAAATTTTCACCAAAGTGCTGAGAGAAATTTGCAGAAAAACACTGTGAAAACAATAATTTCAGATTTTCATTTATAAATGACATTATAATAAAGAAGTTTTAAAAAGTCATTAACTTGGATTGAACAATTATATACAGAGAAATGTGACAGAGACTGATAAAATAATAATTATAAAATTGATGCTAAAAATGGGGAAAGAATACCAAAGGACACCTGTTATACATTGTTATCAACATACCAGAATAATCATGGAGAAAAGTAATCATAATATATTTAATACCTCTAGAACATTCAATAATTTAGGATTATGTCATATTGGCATGAAACGCTAGAACATGGATGGAGAGCATAAAATATTACAATGTGTTCTGATGGCTGCTAAACACTGTATAAATGAAGGTTATGGCTCTTTATTCTGATAAGTAGAAAATACAGAAGTGAGCTGTTTTAAAACACAATATTCCTTTTAGATATGAATGGTCTAAGTAACCAATTCAAAAACAAAGACTGCCAGAATGGACTAACCAGCATCAACAATAACAACACAAACAACATTGCCCAAAAATATGCTGTGTACAAAAACAAAGTCCTTTAAATATGAAAATACAGAATATAAGTAAAAGGATCCAGAAGTGTGTGCCTGCCATGCCAACCCAAATCTAAAGAAAGCCAGAGAAGATACTTTACTTTGATACAACACAAACTTCACAATGAAAGGATTTATAGGTTATCACAGAGGAAAGCAAATCATGACGTTAAAGGAGTCAATTCTTTAAGAGATAAAGAATAATATATGTTAGAATCCTTAACATATATTTAACTGAGCAATAGAACAGGTAAGGCAAAAACTTACATAATTACAAAAAGAAATAGACAAATCCAATATTAAACTTGGAGATCAAAATATTGCCATCTTTGTAAGTGATAGAAATGCAATGAAAATAAGCAGCAAAAACATTGTTGAAATGAGTAGCACCACCAATCACCTGCATCTAACTTAATATACACAGAATATTGCATTTGGAATCAGCAGAATATGCACTCGGCAAGCCCACATGTTGTAGCAAAATATTTACCAATATTGCTAAAAAATTCCCAGTAAACTAACTGCACATCAAGAGTTTGAAAAAATATAAATTTATAAATTTTTTTTGGATCATAGATTTGTGTGTGCTTGTGATTAGACAAGTGTTCTAACACTGATGTTGTGCCAGTCACAAAAATGGGACAGAAAAAAGGAAGAAACAAAAACAGAAACATAGGTAGCAATCCCCCAAATATTTTGAGATTGAACAATACATATCAAGTGTTTGAATCCATTAGAAACCTTAAGTTAAATTAAAATATTTCCCATTAAATGAAAATGAGAACACAACATCAAAATGTGTTAAAGGCAACAAAAGAGGAGCTTGGAGACAATTTATAGCATTGAATTGATATATTAAAAGGAAGAAAAATTTGATATAAATAATCTAAACTTTCAACTTAGGAAACCAGTTCAAGAGACCAAATGAGAACCCAGAATACTTTTTATGACCCAGCCTTGAAAATCACACTGTCATTCTGTGCCTTTGTTATCCAACCTGGTAGTCTCTGGAGACTCTGGTCAGAAGATTTCCTGTGTGGAAAGAATCCAGGGAAGACACTCAGATGTAGTATGGGAGATAAAGTTTAGTATAGGTGAAGGAAGACACCATAAAAAGCAGTGGTGGTGCCTGTCAGGCAGGGTGGAGGGGCTGAAAGGAAGAAAAGGGCAGGTTGTGGTGGGATGGATTAGGGTGATGCACATACACCCATGCTAATTTTAAGTACTCTTAACTACATGTACCAAGTGCAGTAGCAGAATTTCCCATGGCTTCCTTGCATTGGCTTGGTGGTCAGACTTATCCATGGCTTCTCACAGGTTCAGGGGATTTGCAATTGAAAAGAACTCTGTGGATTGCTGAGATTTTATAATTGAAAAGGAATTTAGAGAGAGAGAGTGACAAATCTGAAATGAACTAGGAAAAGATACATGGTGGTGAAAAGTCCCAATAGTTCCTTTCCCTGGTTTCTAGATTGCCTCACTTACAGTATTCTAGTCAGCCATGACTCAATAAAGAATTTGACTGTATGAATCCATGATTATTTGGAAGTTTGGCTGCTGGGGGCTGTCATGGAAATATGCAGTCATTCCTGATGACACCTAGTATTTGCCAGGCACTATGACATGCACAGGCCAACACCACCATCTCATTGAATTATTGGGATATGCCCTCACTGGCTATCATGTAATCAAAACACTTTCAATCCTAAAAATTACATATTCTTTAGCACAGCACGGTCTGCACAACATTACCTGATGATGGAAATGTCTTGTGTTTCTGCTGTTCAATAGTGAAGGCATGTCTAGATATGAGCAGTTGAAATATGACACATAGGCCTGAGGAACTGAATTTTAATTTTACTTGACTAACTTCAGACAGTCCATCTCTGGAGGCTAACACTGACCACTCCTGAGTAATCGAATTTTAATTTAATTTGATTAACTTATGACAATCCATCTCTGGAGGCTAACACTCGCCACTCTTGCATGGAGTTTGAAAATCTCCGTGGCCACCCAGCACCATCAGGGTCAATTACATTCTCTTTCCAATCACCTATAATATTCTGCATGGTTGACTCTCCATCCAAAGCCCTAGCAAAACTGTGTTACACTGCCTGATTAAAGATTGTGAAAGCCAGTATGCTCACCTCCACTTCAAAGCTTTTGTACCAGCTTCTTCATCTCTATGAACAGTATTTATCCAAATCTTCACTCCATGCCACAACTTAATCTCCCATAACTTAACCTCCCACTTTAACTCTCAAACCCAGAGTCCCTGCTGACATTCTGTAAATCATTCATAATCTGTGTGTTTTGCAAGATTTGGGTCATTGCCCTAAATTGTGAGAGTAATACAGTGGCCTCATGGGCTACCTGACTTCTAGGAGTATCCCTGGGTATTTCCAGGGAAATACAGCAGGTTGGGCTCAGATAATTGAGGGGTAGTGAGTAGCATGAACAACAAGAACCTAAGACAGACCTAGAGACAGAGAGAAACACCACTTCTGCCACTTACTTGTAATAGTCATTGCAAAATCCTAAGGAGCTGATAAATGCAGCTTGAATGGAAGGGAATATACGCATGGACCAGATGCCTTTATCATCCCACAGCGTCTGCCCACTTCCCATGGATATGAGATATTTGAGTTTCAGGTATAGAAGGTAAAAGTCACCTCATTGCTGAGTTAAAGGAAGTGAAAATCAGATAGAACCAAAATTCATCAGAAATTTCAGGAAAAGTAGCAGTACTTGGAATTCAGATATGTGAATATTCTCAGAATTAAACATGCCTGGAATCTGCCATTCTGGAGGAGGGGAGGTCACACCAAAAGTGGTTCCCTTTTCTGGTGGGGCATTCTGCCTTCCTCTGTTGGAAGCTAGAACTACCCAGTACTCTCTAGAAGAATCAGAGGCTGAGATGTTTCCCAGTGTCCCCCAGACCATGTGTCTGTGGGTGGGGAAGCCACCTCTACTACTTTCCATCCCACCTGAGAACAAAGAGATCCATGCCTGGTGCTCCCCAATCCAAGCCCTACCTATTGTTTTGGGCTTAGACAATGAGAATGGTTAGACTGCAGCTGGAACAGGCTAGACATTGGACATCGGACATTGGCTATCACATTGGACAAGTTACTGCCTCTCTCTAGGCTTTAGTCTCTTTATGTGTGGAAGACAGCTGCAGCTCTGCAATCACTCTGAGTGGCTCCAATATTGGGGACATTTATAGAACACTTACTGTGTGCTCCATTCACTTTCCAACAAGCCTATGTAGCTGTCAGTGTTATTAGAAGTTCCACAGGACAAAAATCTTTGATCAGATAAATGGAGTGATTGCTCACAGTCACACAGCTTCAGGTAGTGCTGAAAGAATTGAATTTGCATCTATAATCTAAATACCCTGGGATCTTTAGAGTGCTTGACCAACTTTGGAGGGGCTGCCACTATTGTCTCTAGCCTTATCCATCCCCTTTGCAATCTCCATCTGAAAGGGCTGTTCTGGAGAAGCAGCTGCCAACAGCTGCACAAATTCAGGTGAAACAGCAAGGAAAAAAATTCTTACACATTTTTTGGTAGGGATGTAATTTAGTGCAGCCACTATGGAAGTCAGTATAGGGTTTCCTCAAAAAAAGTAGAAATAGAACTACCATGTCACCCTGCTTTACAACTCAGGCATATATCTGAAGTAGTGTATGTAAATATACAATGTAGGCACCTCCACATTCATGTTTATAGGAGAAACAGTCACCAAAACTAAAATAGTTTTCTCACAACTCTTAATGGATAAACTTGATCTGTGCATATACACACATATAAACAAACACACATATATATATAACATATAACATTTCTGAAGTATTGCTCAGACACAAAAAATGAAATGTAACTTGCAGAAAATTCACTCACATGATAATGAGATCTTTCTTTTGAGTTAAATTTTTTCTATCTTTCAAAGAATGTATTCAAAGTTGTACATTTTTCCCTGTCACTGATAGGTACTTTTTACTAGCATTATTTCTTCATTCAAATTAATCAATTTTCTGCTGTTTATTTGCTAAAAAGTAAAATGGAATATATTAAAATGCTCATTTTTAAGACAGTGTTACTTTAACATGGAGGAAAGCAAGCTATTTATTATCGTTTTGTTGTACTCTAACAACTAATCCTTCATTAAATTAATTTAGAAAAAATTAAAATTTAACAAGCTGTGTGTCTTCATGTCTTCTCATAGCATCCCAAAAATATACTGAATGTTATTTTTCTTGTTTACTAGGCATAAAAAATCTTGTAGCTGGGGTTTTACTCTGCAGTACAAGTATTAGACTAGGTTTTGATAGATAACACTTCACCAAAACACTTTATACGTTGATTATCTAACTGTATTTGACAATTCTAGGTTTCCATAAACAAGACTAGAGAGATAGCTGTTAAGGATTTTCCATGAATCATAGTACATGTGAAGGGAGATGAGGAGGCTAAAAAGTGTTTTAGTTTTCTTAACAGATATTCTCTCCAATATTTTAAAATAATTTGAAATCATTAAAGACCTGACTATAAGGACATTATGGTTTTCTACAATGATACATAGGGGTTGGCAGGTATTTCTATTCAATTTTGTGACAGAAATCATGTGCAGTCACTGTACCAGAAGTAATGAAGATTTTTGTAAACACTGTTTAATACAGAAATAAGTTTTGAGCAAAATATTTTAAAAAACATATTCCAGAAATAGTTTGATTTATTGTTGCAACTTACCTTTCTTTCTGGTTAGTGATTAATTCTGAAAGTACAAATTTGAGTTATATGTTCCAAAATAATTTTAGTTGCCAATTCCATAGGATTTTACTTGCCCTTATATGAATTGACAAGGTGAAAAGTAAATAATTTCCTTTCATTATTTGAAAATTACAATCATTTGAAATTAAAATGTGTTCTTTCATTAAACACCATGAACTGATATAAGTTATTTACAATACAGAAAAGGCCTCTCTTCCAAATAAAGTCCATAAGAAATCACAAATGTAAATAATAGAAAGCAAGCTAGACCAACAGTGTGAGATACAGTTGTCAGGCTGAGACAGTGAAATCAAGGCAGCTAATGCATGACAGTGAGATGAAGGTCAGTCTTGTCAGAACAGTGAGATCCAGGACACAGACCTCAAGAGCCCTGTGGTAATACTCTACTCTGGGGTCACTACAGTATAAACTAGCTGTGAAGAATGGAGTCCCCTGATTCTGTTGTGCAGATTTTCCATGTAAATGCCCTTTTCCTGCCCAGGTTTTAACTGAGATGTCTTTCCTCCATGACAGAGGTAGTTTATTCTTCCTGCTTTACTGCCTAAGCTTCCAAAGCAACAGGCCAGAAGGAGCATCCTCACCCCTATCAAATTTCCAGGTGTGGTGGAGTCACTGTGATGACACAACAAAAGCTTTTCTGATTGGTTACACTGCTTAGGCACTCAAACCAAGGCCCCTACCCCTCCACTTACAACAGCATGGCTGACAGTGGCCTGGGGCCACCTTCTGACCAGAGGATTGCTTTTGTCTTCAAGTTGCCCCTCAACTTTCTGGGACCAAATAGTTCAAGGTTGAATTGGGATGAAATTTCTGAAGTTTTCCAAAGAACTCCAAATCCTGAATTAAAATTGTGGCATGGAGGAAATGATTCCAGGTACAGTCTAAAAAACACCTCAAGCTATTTGGAATTCCATTAGCAATTATTACTCCTTTGACACAGGATGATGCCACTGCCCTCTCAGAGATTCATCTTCAAACACCACAGTATATTGCCTTAAGTGGACCTGAAATGTTCACATCCAGAAACCACTGGATTCTTATTCACTGACTCTGTCTTCCTGATTTTATCACAATATGCAAACACACACACAAACATGTACAGACACACACACACAAACATGTACAGACACAAACACATTTCGTAGGTATAGTCAATGAATGTGAAATATTACATAGTAAATCAATTTATTGGTTTTCATCTACAGAACAGCAATGTACGGAAATATGAGAAATTACAGCATACCAAGAAACATCCCTAAGACCCCTGCAATGAATTAATTTCTACAAATATCCTTTGAGAGAAGGAATATTATACCCTTTATGCAAATAAGGAGTGAAACCAGCTCAAATGGAGCCCATTCCTCAAAGTAACTTCATTCCTCCCTGTAATGCTCAACAGTACCACCCACTGAGGTACTGTGATCAGTTTCAGACAGTGAAATCAAGGAAACTAATGTGCCACAGTGAGGTCAGGCAGCCTGGTCAGCACAGTGAGGTCCATGCCACAAGGTGCAAGAGCCCTGTGTGCACATTCCACTCCCTGGATCACTGCAACTTAGGCTAGTTATGAATAATGGACTCCCCTGATTCTGTTGTGCTGAGAATTTCCATGTGAATGTCCTGCACCAGTCCAGGTACCTGAGGCACAATTTAACTGAAATGTATACTCCATATGACAGGGGCACTTTCCTCCAAGTTCTTCCTGCTTTGTTGCCTAGGCTGCCATAGCAACACCCCAGGCATGATTTCCCTCAGCCCTCTCAAACTTCCAGGGGTGGTGAGCCCAGTGTGATGTCATACAAAGGCTTTTCTGATTGGGTACACTGCATAGGCACTACTTCTGAGACCCCTCCCCCTCCATCTACTGCAGCATGGCTGACAGTGCCCTGGGGCCACCTTCTGACCAGAGGATTGCTGTTGTCTTCAAGTTCCCCTTCAACTTGCTGGGATCAAATTTTCCAATGTTGAACTGGATGAAATTTCTGAAGTTTTCCAAAGAACTCCCAATCCTGGATTGAAATTTTGGTATAGAGGAAGTGACTGCATGTACAGACAGCAAAGAAACGTCAAGCTATTTGGGATTCCATCAGTCATTATTACTCCTTTGAGAGTAGACAAGTCAATTCCACTCTCAAAGCTATATCTTCAATCACATAGGATATTTCCTTAAGAGGACCTGAAATGTTCACCTTCAGGAACTAGTGGACTCTTATTCACTGTTCCTATCTTCCTGACAATATCACAATATGCAAAAACACACATGTTCATGCACACATTTGCACAAACACACAGGGGGTATATTCAATGAGTTTAATTATCACATAGTAAGTGAATTTATTAACTTTTATCTACTAACAGCAATGATCAGCACTATCAGAAATTGTATAAAAACAAAACACTCTGGAAAGAAATTTATTTCTACACATCTCCTTTGAGACAAGACATATTATACTCTTTACACAAATGAAGTAGTGAATTGATATCAATTCAAGCCTGTGCCTCAAAGTGACCTCTCTCCTCCGTAGACGGCCAGCTAGTACTACATAGTGAGGTTCAGTGGTCAGGTTTAAACAGTAAAATCAAAGCAGCCTATGCACCACAGTGAGATTGAGGGAAGCCTGGTCAGCCCAATGAGATCCAGATCACATGGCTTAAGAGCCCTGTGACCACACTCCACTCCCAAGGTCACTGCAGCTTAGCTATGAGGTGTGAAATCCCCTGATTCTCTGTGCTGAGATTTGCCATGTGCACATGCTGTTCCTGTCTAGTTTCCTGAAGCACAATTAGTTGAGATGTCTTCCCTACTTGACAGTCACTGTTGTCTCCGGGTTCTTCCTGCTTTGCTGCCAAAATTACCATAGCACAGGCTAGGCAGGAACTCCTTCACACTCTCAAAGTTCCAGAGATGGTGAGCCCTCTATGATGTCATAACAAAGGCTTTCCTGATTGGTTACATTATGAAGGCATAACTCTGAGGTCCCTCCCCCTTCAGTCTAAAACAACATGACTGACCTGCACTGGAGACTTTTCTGCACACAGCATCCAAGTTCTCCAGTCAGTTTTCTGGGAAAAATTGTTCAAGGTTGATATGGGAAGAAATTTCTGATGTTGCCAAAGAACTCCAAATTCTGGACTAAACTTTTGGTAAAGAGAGAGTGATTTGTGCCAGAGACTACAAAAACACCTCAAGCTAATTGGAATTCCATCAGCCATAAATACTCATTTGACATTGAACAAGTCAATTCCTCTCTCATAGATACATGTTCAATCATGGGAAGACATGGTTTTAAGTGGACCTGAAATTTGCACTATTGGGATCCAGTGGATTCTTATTCACTGTCACTATCTTCCTGATTTTATCACAATTAGCAAACATACACACACAATGACATACACACAAACACAATCACACAGTGGGTATATTCAATAAATGTTAAGTATTACACAGTATATGAATTTGTAAGCTTTCATCTACTGAACAGCAACTTTCAACAATAACACAAATTATTGTATCCAAAGAAACAATCCTTAAAGGCATTAATTTCTACAAATATCCTCTAAGACAAGAAATATTATACCCTTGAGGCAAATGAATTAGTTAAGTCAGTTCAACTCAAGTCTGTGCCTCATAGTGGCCTCATTCCTCCTTAGACACCCAACTAGTATCAGGCAGTGAGGCCCAGTAGACAGGATGAGACAGTGAAATCAGCCTATGCACCACAATGAGATCAAGGCCAGCCTGGCCAGCAACAGTAAGACCCAGGCCACAATGGCCCAAGAGCCCTGTGAGCACACTCCACTCCCTGAGTCACTGCAGTGTAGTCTAGCTGTGAAGAATGGAATGCTCTGATTCTGTTGTGTTGTGATTTGCCATGTGTACATGTTGTATCTGTCCAGTTTCCTGAGCAACAGGTTAACTGAGATGACTTCCCTATATGATAGGAGCATTTGCCCCAAGTTCTTCTCACTTGCTACTTATGCTACCATAGCAACAGGACTGGCAGAAGCTACCTCAGCTCCCTCAATATTCCAGGGGCACTGAGCCCACTTTGATGTCATAGCAAAGGCTTTTCTGATTGTTACACTGTATAGGCACTAACTCTGAGGCCCCTTCCCCTCCAGTCTACAACAACATGGCTGGAAGTGCCCTGGGGCCATCTTCTGACCAGAGGTTCACTTTTGTCTTCCAAGTTTGCCATCAGATTGTTGGGAAAAATTGTTCAAGGTTGAATTGGGATGAAATTTCTGATGTTTCCAAAGGACTCCAAATCCTTGATTACATTTTGTTATAGAGGAAGTTATTCTTGGTAGAGTCTACAAAAACACCTCAAGATAATTGAAATCCCATCAGCCATTACTTTTCATTTGACATTGAGTCTATTCCCCTATTATAGATACAGCCTGTGAGAAAGCAGTCTTTTCTATCAAAGCATGTGCAACCATTTTAATTGCCTCCATTTTTCTGTAGCTCCAGCTTCTTTTTCCAGTTTCCTGCTCAGCCTCATTTGCCCAAGAACATTTCCTGTCACATGGTGTATCTACTCACCTCTCCCAAGTTAATATAGAACTTCAACCATTTGAGAAAATTGTGTACTTTTGATTTTGACCAATCCAGGTCAAGATGTAAGATTAATTTTCTCAGGAATATAAGGTGGGACAGACTGCCTGCTCCTGTGTGCTTGCTCTGCCTATGTGCATACTTGTACCCTTCTCATCAGAAGTAAAGTTTTTCATTGCTGAGCTAATTCATTGTTTCTGTGTCTTGAATTGGAGCTTTCATTTCTAACAATTTGGTTCATTGGATGGGAAACCTCAACTTCCATCTTGGAGAGCTGCTTAGAAGACCTTCCTGCAAGGAAGGTCCACCTGTCCATCTCGTTGCAGGACCTCTGAGTTGTCATGCATCTGGCATTCCTGGACTGGGGATTCATACCTGAGTAGGATTCTCTCAGCAACACAGGGAGACAGGACCCTAGCAAGCATATCACAGTGTGACAGCCATGCAACTCTGTGCACAGACCAAGGTAAGAAATGCCATTAGGTGGCCAAGTATTCCTTGATGGCTGGGGAGTTCTTGGAGGTTGTCTGAGGGTGAATTAAACATGTCAGGGACAAGATGTGAGTGCAGAGTTCAGATTTGCAGTTCCATGCATATCCAGATGACTACATACAGCTTTCCAGCCAACCACACTGTCCTCTTTGGGGGTTCATACTGACTGGACTATTGCTATGTAGCACCATCTGCTGGATCCCTCTCTCCAATGAGGAAATTGGTTGGAGAGGAATGAAGCATGTAGGGTTACATCTGATACACCTCCACAGAATTAGGGAGGTTGAACACCTACTGGGTATTCTCACCAGCCCAATATTTCAGGATGGAGAACTACACAAGTAAAAACAAGTTTTAGGGAAGATGGACCCACAGATAAAATCCCTCCAGGCAGCCCCTTAGGACAGATGCAAAAATACTGGTCTGATAATCTGAGGACCAATGGCAAAAAGAAGCAACAGAAGATTAAATATTGCTGTTTCTTCTGGACCCATGGATCCATCCTCAAATCAGCAGTTTTTTGGGCAAAATTTGGGTCAGATGAGGACTGCGTCTGTCAATTACTGATTGAATACGTTAATGATAAAGGCCCAGGGAATCAAGAATAAATTGAATATGTTCTCTGTTGGAGACTTGGGAAAGATTAGAGAGTGGGGAACAAAACAGAGCCAAGGAAAAAGCCCTCTTTCTTTCCTACCACCCCCTTATAATCTAGGGGCTCCTCAGGTGGAATCCCAAAATTGGAATGTGAACTCCCATCATGAGTCTTTGGAGACTCAACCTAAACCCCCTCTGAGCCCTCAAATTATTCAACAAGTCTTGGCCTCACTTTTTGGTCATGGTCAATCCTTTCCAGGGCTCAGAAGGAAGCTCCAATGACAGTGGGACATTCAAAACCTTCCCTTTCCCTCATCACCCAAGATGTAGTACCAGTCTTTTTTATCCACTCAGAGAAGATCTAATTGGAGGTGGAAACTTTGGTTTTGTTGATGCTCCCTCTGACTAGCTCTGAGGTCAGAAATTATAAGAAAGAATTAAAGTCCCTTTTAGAAGATTCACTTTGAGTTACTGACAAGCTTGACCAATTCCTGGGCCCACAAATTTACACCTAGACCGAACTTATGTCAATTTTGGGAATCTTATACTCAAGAGAGGAGAAAATTATGATAAGGAGGGCTGCCATGGCCATATGGGAAAGGGAGTATCCACCCACTGAGCCCTAGAGTTGACAGAGGCAATAGAAAATTTCTTCTTTAAGATCCTCATTGTAATAACAATGATCCCAGTGACACGGGGAAAATGGGGAACCTAAGGAACCAGATCATTAAAGGGATTAGGGAATCTGTTCCAACATCCCTAAACATAGCCAAAGACTTTAATGTGCAGCAGGGAAAAGATAAAGGACCTGCTGAATTCCTTTATAGACTGAAGGACCAAATGAGGAGTATTCAAGATTAGATATAGATGATCCCTTGGGACAGGGAATGCTGAAACTCAACTTTGTAACTAAGAGTTGGGCAGACATTGCTAAGAACTTACAGAAGACTGAAAACTGGAAAAATAAAAGCTTAGATGATTTATTGAGGGAAGTCCAAAAGGTTTAGGTGAGATGGGATGAAGAAAACAAAAGCAAAAGACTAAGATTATAGTTTTCATCATTAGACAGGCCATGCGAGGGAAAAGTGTTTCTCAAAAAGCTGGGTATTGACCGACAAAGCAAGATTTTTCTCTCACTCCCTTGTTATACTGAAACTAACTTGGCCTAACTGGAGATGTAGAAAAGACATATGATAGATAGACAGACAGAAATTTGGAGTCAGGTGTGTTGAGTGCTCAGGTGGAGATGCACAGCCCTCATTGCTTCTTTTCCCTATTATTCTCTTTATTTACTCTGCTTCTTATCTCTGTCTCTATTCTTTAAGGCCTTACTCTTTTACAATTCTTTACAACATTGAAATAAAGTCTTTCCTTAAAACCTTGCTTTTAAAGTCTTCTTTTCTGTTCTTTAAAGACTCTTTCCTTAGACTCTCTGTACCATGTTTTCTCAAAACCATTCTTTAGCATAACCTCTATTAAAGTCTTTACTCTGAGACTTGCACTGTCCCATGCTCTCTCTTTAGCTTTCTTAAAGCCTCAGTGCTCATACTTGCACTGTTCCATGTTGTCTGTATCTTTTCTTTAGCATAGCTTTTCTAAAGCCTATGTATAAAGTTCTCAGTGCAGACTTTCTATCAACCCCTCTTTAGCAATTCTCCTTCAGCAATCCTTTTCCCTTCAGAAATGCTTTTCTCTTCCAAAGCCTCCTACATTAAGAAGCCTCCTTTCATCCAAAACCCAAAAGCGCAGAAAGCCAAAAGCCAAAAGCCTTACCTGTCAAAAAACAAAAAGCAGCAAAGAAAAAGTCCTCACATCCTCCTTTAGTGAATCTTTTATATGCACTGGTAAACAGGGTGAAGCAGTTGTCAGGGAGGGCATGACATTGTAACAGGAGTAACCTGTGTTCCTGCTTCTCTGAATTTAAACAACTTAGGAGAAGGAGCTGTTCTGCATTTCCCTCTTCTGTGGCCAAAGCTGTGCCAATCTCAGCCTAAAGGTAAACATCTTTGGAAAGAAGCTACGCTGCATCTCACCTTGATTATATCCAGTTCTCATAGGCTTCTCATATTCCATTCTCCAAAAACCCACCCAAAAATCTTGAAAAAAAGGGCAGGATTCACTGACCCCAGGGGGAAAGAAAGGAAATCAATGTTATCAGTGTAGGAAACTGGGACATTTCAAGTGGGAATTTCCTGAAGGAAAGAAGGAAGAAATGATGATTCCCCTGATGACCCAAAGAAAAAGAGATCACCTTTTTGATCTATTCTGCAGCAACCAGATCATAACTCACTATATCCCCCCGCAAGCCCCAGACCTTTACCTCTTCAGAATGGCTCATAATTTCCAGGGCAAAGTGAAAGGAATTCAGTGTTCCACTTCTTTAGCACACTCACGTGAAATTCCAAGACAGGGAAAAATGGGGTAGTCTCGTCTTTGACCTGAGGCTGGAAACAACCTTTTGGAGAGAGACTTAATGTCTGAATTCAGTATAGAAATCAAAGTCATTAAAACGAATTTTAAGATTTCTTTAAATTTGAGGAACATGCAAATTGAGAGCTAAATTTTCTCACATATCTGGAATAAGGATAGAAAACGAGGGGGGCTTTAAACCCCCCCAATTCATATTGACCTAAAAACCCCTGATATAAAAATACAATGAAGACAATATCCCATTCCCCTAACTGGGAGGTTGGGTCTAAAAGTCGTACTGAAAGGACTTAAGGGATGACCTTTTGAAACCTGGCATATCTCTCTTTAACACTCTTACCCTACCAGTGAGAAAATTCGATGGATCTTACTGGCTGGTACAGGCTCTCAGAACTATCAACCCAATAATTCACAGAAAACACCCAGTAGTCCCTAAACACTTTACTCTCCTTACTAGAATCCCTCCTGATTACCAGTGGGTTGGTGTGGTATATTTAAAACATGCTTTCTGGGCCTGCCCTCTAGTAGAAGATAAGAGGGAAAACTTTGCCTTGGAATGGGAGGATCTCCAAACTAACAGGAAACAACAATATCAATGGACAGTTCTTCCACAAGGGTTCACTGATTCTCTCAAGTTGTTAGGCCAAATTTCAGAATAAGTACTGGAAGAGTTTGCCCTCCCCTCTCAGAAAAATTTATTACAACCTACAGATGATTTCCTGTTATCTTGGTTTACTGTAAAAGAGGTGAACTGATGCTACAGTCAGCCTTTTAAATTTCCTGAGCCATAAAGGACTAAGAGTCTCAAAAAACAAATTGCAGCTTATATAGGAAGAGGTAAGATTTGGGGGACTAGTCAGTAAAGGAAGACATAGACTGAATCCAGAAACTATAGATGGGATTACTGCCATGCTTCTGACCATGAAGGAGTTTCAAAGATACTTAGGATTGTTCAAGTCTTGTAGTCTTTGTATAGACTCCTTTACTCTTAGAACCAAAACATTCTCCGATTACTAGAAGAGGAGCCTGATACCTTAATTTGGATACCAGAAGAAATTGTAATGATAGAGAAACTTAAATACTCTCTGGTCACCACCCCTGCTTGCCCTACCTTCCCTGAAGGTAGATAAAGGGTCAGCCTTGGGAGTCGTCACCCAGGAATATGGAGAGAAGAAAGAGCCTGTAGCTTCTTTATCCAAAATTCTTGATCCTGTCACATGAGGACGACCAGAATGTGTCCAAGCAGTTGTAGCCACAGCCATATTACTGAAGAGAGCAGGAAGCTGACTTTTGGGGATCTCCAATAGTCAGCATGCCTCACCAGGTTAGGGTCATTCTGCAACAAAACATGGGAAAGTGGTTGACTGACTCTAGGGTTTGAAAATATAAGACTATCCTACTGGAAAGGGGTGATCTGACTATGACTGTTGAGAATTATCTACGTCCAACTGAGTTCCTACTGGGAAGGAAAACACAAGATTCCATGGAACATTGTTGCTTAAATATTGTTGTATATCAGACCAAAGTTACCAGACCTCAGAGACACTCCTTTTCTAGATGGATTCAAATTGCTTATAGATGATTCTTCTAAAATGATCCAAGGAAAAAGACACAATGCATATTCAGTGGTGGATGGGACAAATGAAAAGTTATTGAGTCAGGAATATTACCCAACAAGTGGTCGGCTCAGACCTGTGAGTTGTGTGCATTCAAGCAGGCCCTAAAGTTTCTAAAAGACAAGAAAGGAATCATCTATACAGATTCTGAGTATGCATTTGGGGTAGCACATACCTTTGGGAATATGTTGGTGGAAAGGGATCAATTAACAGTAAAGGACAAGATCTGATACACAAGGCATTGATTATTAAACTGCTAAAGAGCCTTATGCTTCCCAAAGCAATTGTAATTGTTCGTGTATCAGGACATCAAGGAGTTAACTTCATGGATGCTCAGGGAAACAAGGCTAATAAGGCTGCCCTCCATCTGGCATTCAAAATGTTACGTCTCGCTCCTGATTTCCAGGAACCATCCTTGAACCCCTTTTCACTCCCTTGGAGAAGGTTCAACTAGAGAAGTTTGGTGCCTCCAAAACCCAGGAAGACAAATGACTAGTCCTAGATGAGAGACAAATACTTTCTAATCCCCCTTTCAGGGAAGTAATGACCCAGTGGGGAGTCATCAGGGAGTTCAAGTCATGTGTAACGCTATTCTCAGGGCTTACTTATGTACACGAATTTATTCATTGGCAAAGTGGGTTATTGAGAGTTGTTTAACGTGAAGAAAAGTTAATAAGCAGGTTCTGAGTGGACAACTTCCAGGAGGAAGAAATCCAGGATTAATGCCCCTTCAGAGTATTCAGGTGGATTATGCAGAGTTACCTTGGGTAGGTCACTTAGAATATTTCCTAGTTATACTAGGTCATCTAACCAACTGGGTCAAGGCTATGCCTCTATTAAGTGCCACTGCAAATGGAGTAGTCAAAGTACTTTGGACGACATAAATCCTCGATTTGGACTTGTTGAAAATAGATCATAGGAGCCACTTCACAGCCAACATAGTTAAAGAATTTACGAAGGCATTAGACCTCAAATGGAATTATCATACCCCATGACATTTCCTGCTCCTCAGGAAGAGTTGAAAGGATGAATCAGATCTTAAAAAGACAACTAACCAAGTTAGTTCTTGAGACAAGGCTACCCTGGCCAAAGTGCCTACCCCTTGCCTTGCTCAGGATTACAACAGCCCCCCGGAAAGATAGGAGTTTCTCCTAATGAAATGTTGTGTAAGTTACCATACTTAGACCCACACTCTGGCCTCCACTTTTTTGAAACCAAATACCAGTCTCTCCAAAGCTACATACTCAGCCTCTCTTCAGTATAGTCATCCCTTGCACATCAAGGATTGCTGGCTTAAGCCCCATCACTCAAGTTCTCAGCACACTCAGATCAGCCTGGAGATTACATCTTGGTCAGAACCTGGAGTGGAGAGAAGCTTGATCCATCCTGGGAGGTCCATACCAGACAGAGACACTGTTGCTACACAGACAGCAGTGTGCCCCAATGAAAGAGGATGGACCCACTACACTCAAGTAAAGTGAGCACACCAGGAAGAACACTGGACCATGTGCTCAAAACCTGGTGACACAAGAGTAACTTTAAAAAGACTCTAGTGGGACTATTGTTTCTCCTTCACTTAGGAAATTGCATAACTACTATTAGTGTTCCCCAGGCTTCCTCTCCTGTAACAGTCAAGTTCGATGCATGTCTTGCAATTCTCTGTGGTAATCTTGAAAACCAATGCTATATCCAGGGCTTAGAAACATATATAGGTATGTGGCTCTCTCCCCTCAATTGCCCTCTTCCAAGAAATGACAACCTGTGGCACTAAATCTTGCAGGACTTTGTCACTGCTGTTCTCCTTGATTAATGACCTCAGGTGGTCAGGCCTCAGGTGATCAGACCCCCACTTTGAATCTTTAACTACACCTTATGCCTCTCTAGGTGTGGAGTGGGAGGAGGAGGTAGAATTTCTGGAGAATGTATCCAGGTGCAGCTAAGACCGATCCTTTGAAGAGGTAACCAATAAAACTACTCTGAATGCTGTCAGGTCAGACATCTGGTGGTATTGTAAGGGATACTTACTTGAGGTTGTTCCAATCAAAAGGAGTGAGACTTGTATTTAGTCCAATGAACTCTACCTTCCATCTTGGCATTTCAAAATCCTAAGCCCTTCTAAGAGGAAGCAAACATGAGATCCTACTTCTCCTGGAGGGTCATTCAACACACACATTTATATAGAGGCCATTAGGGTCCCATGAGGAGTTCCCAATGAATCCAAAGCAAGATATGAAATAGCTGCAGGACTCGAGATAGCATTGTTTTAGTTGTCTACTACCAGTGAAAATGTGGACTGAATGAATTACATCTATTATAATCAACAGATATTTGTTAACTACACAGGAGATGCAGTAAAGTTAGTATAGGATTTCAGCCAATCAAGAAGATTGTGAACTTTTGATCTGCATCAATCCAGGTCAAGAAGGCAGGGTCAATCATGTCAGGAATATAAGGAGGGAAGGATTGCCTGCCCCTGTGTGCTTGCTCTGCCTATGTGCATACTCACACCTTCCTGATCAAAAGTTAAGTTTTGCATTGCTATGACAATCCACCTTTCACATGTTTTCAATGGGAACTTTCATTTCTAACAATCATAAATAACCACAGATTATTGTCCTAAGTGAGCCTGAAATTTTCACCACCAAGAAACAGTGGATTCTTATTCACTGCTTTTGTCTTCCTGATTTTATCACAATACACAAACATGCACACACATAATGACATACACACACACAGTGGGTTCATTCAATCAATGTTAAATATTGCACAGTATTTGAATTTAGTAACTTTTATTTAGTGAACAGCAACTTTCAGCAATACTAGAAATTATTGCATACCAAGAAACACACCTGGAATAAATTAATTTCTACAAATAGCCTTTAAGACAAGAAATATTATACACTTTATGCAAATGAAGATGTGAAGACAGCTCAACTGAAGCTTGTGAATCAGAGTGACTGCATTCCTCCCTAGACACCAGACAAAAACCACACATTGAGGTCTTGTGGTTGGGTTGTGTGTGTGAAATCAAGGCATCCTATGCTCCACAGAGAGATCAAGGGCATCCTGGTCAGTACAGTGAGATCGAGATCCAGGCCACAGAGATCAAAGAGCCCTGTGTGCACACTCTACTCTCTGGGTTACTGCAGCATAAGTAGCTGGGAAGAATGGAATCTCCTGGTTCTGTTGTGCTGAGATTTGCCATATGGATGTGTTGTACCTGTCCAGTTTCCTGAAAAACAGTTTAACTGAGATATCTGCTACATTATAGGGGCATTTCCTCCAAGGTTCTTCTTGCTTTGCTACCTATGCTGCCATAGCAACAGGCCAGGAGCAAACTCAGCCCTCCCATAGATCCAGGGCCAGTGAGCCCTCTGTGATGTCATAATAAAAGTTTTTCTGATTGGCTACACTGCATAGGCACTAGCTCTGAGGCTCCTCCCCTCCAGTCTACAACAATATGGTTGGCAGTACCCTGAGGCCATCTTCTGACCAGAGGATCAGTTTTGTCTTCCAAGTAGATCTCAGCTTGCTGGGATCTAATTGTTCAAAGGTGAATTGGGATGAAATTTCTGACATTCCCAAGAACTCCAAATCCTGGATTACAATTTGAATATAGAGGAAGTGATTCTTGGTAGAGAGTACAATAATACCTGAAGGTATTTGGAATTCCAACAGCTGTTAATACTCATTTGACATTAGACAAATCAATTCCCCTCTCAGAACTACATCTTCAATCACCATAGGACAGTTTCCTTAAGTGGACCTGAAAGGTTCACCTTCAGGAACCAGTGGGTTCTTGATCACTGTCTCTGTCTTCCTGATTTTGTCACAATATCCAAACATACACACACACACACAAATACACAGTGGGCATGTTCAATGAATGTTAAATATCACATAGTAAGTTAATTTATTAGCTTTTATCTACTAAACAGCAACTTTCATCAGTGCCAGAAATTATTGGATACAAAGAAACACTCTTAAAAGTGTTCCTACACATTTCTTTTGCAACAATACCCTTCAGTAAATGAAATAGTGAATTGAGTTCAACTCAAGCCTGTGCCTCAAAGCCACCTCATTCCTCCCTGTACAGCTGGCTAGTACCACACAGTGAGGTCCGGTGATCACTTGGAGACAGTCAAATTCTGGCAGCATACATGCCACAGCAAGATCAAGGCAGACTGATCAGCTTTGAGATACTGGCCAAAATGGTCAAAAGAGCTCTGTGGTCACATTCTACTCACTGGGTAACTGCAGCTTAGTCTAACTGTGAAGAATGGAATCCCCTGACTCTGGTCTGCTTAGATTTGTACCAGTACAGGTTACCAGTAGGCAAAAAACTGAAACTAGATCCATGTATATCACCCTATACCAATATTAACTCAAAATGGATCAAGGATCTTAATAATCAGGCCACAAACTCTAAAGTTGATACAGGAAAGAGTAGGAAATACTCTGGAGTTAGTAGGTATAGGTAAGAACTTTCTCAACAAAACCCCAGCAGCACAGCAACTAAGAGATAGCATAGATAAATGGGACTTCATAAAACTAAAAAGCTTCTGCTCAACAAAAGAAATGGTCTCAAAACTGAAGATAACACCCACAGAGTGGGAGAAAATATTTGCCAGCTACACATCAGACAAAGGACTGATAACCAGAATATAGGGAATTTAAAAACTAAATTCTCCCAGAACTAATGAACCAATAAAGAAATGGGCACGTGAACTAAACAGAACTTTTTCAAAAGAAGAAATTCAAATGGCCAGAAAACACATGAAAAAATGCTCACCATCTCTAGCAATAAAGGAAATGCAAATTAAAACCACGCTAAGATTCCACCTCACCCCTGTTAGAATAGCCATCATCAGCAACACCACCATCAACAGGTGTTGGCGAGGATGCAGGGAAAAAGGAACCCTCTTACACTGTTGGTGGGAATGTAGACTAGTACAACCACTCTGGAAAAAAATTTGGAGGCTACTTAAAAAGCTGGACATCGGTCTACCATTTGATCCAGCAATACCACTCTTGGGGATATACCCAAAGACTGTGACACAGGTTACTCCAGAGGCACCTGCACACCCATGTTTATTGCAGCACTATTCACAATAGCTAAGTTATGGAAACAGCCAAGATGCCCCAGCACTGACGAATGGATTAAGAAAATGTGGTATCTATACACAATGGAATTTTATGCAGCCATGAAGAAGAACGAAATGTTATCATTCGCTGGTAAATGGATGGAATTGGAGAACATCATTCTGAGTGAGGTTAGCCTGGCTCAAAAGACCAAAAATCGTATGTTCTCCCTCATATGTGGACATTAGATCATGGGCAAACACAACAAGGGGATTGGACTATGAGCACATGATAAAAGCGAGAGCACACAAGGGAGGGGTGAGGATAGGTAAGACAACTAAAAAACTAGCTAGCATTTGTTGCCCTTAACACAGAGAAACTAAAGCAGATACCTTAAAGCAACTGAGGCCAATAGGAAAAGGGGAACAGGTATAGAGATTAGGTTAGATCAAAAAGAATTAACCTAGAAGGTAACTCCCACGCACAGGAAATCAATGTGAGTCAATGCCCTGTATAGCTATCCTTATCTCAAACAGCAAAAACCCTTGTTCCTTCTTATTATTGCTTCTACTCTCTCTACAACAAAATTAGAAATAAGGGCAAAATAGTTTCTGCTGGGTATTGAGGGGGGGGAGAGGGAGGGGGCGGAGTGGGTGGTAAGGGAGGGGGTGGGGGCAGGGGGGAGAAATGAACCAAGCCTTGTATGCACATATGAATAATGAAAAAAAAAAAGAACTAGGTTAGAAAAAAAAAAAAGAAATGGGCAAGTGAACTAAACAGAACTTTCTCAAAAGAAGAAATACAAATGGCCAAAAAACACATGAAAAAATGCTCACCATCTCTAGCAATAAGGAAATGGAAATTAAAACCACACTAAGATTCCACCTCACCCCTGTTAGAACAGCCACTATTAGCAACACTAACACCAACAGGAGTTGGCAAGGATGCGCAGAAAAAAGAACCCTCTCACACTGTTGTTGGGAATGTAAACTAGTACAACCACTCTGGAAACAATGTGCAGGCTACTTAGAAAGCTGAACATTGATCTACCATTTGATCCAGCAATACCACTCTTGGGGATATACCCAAAGACTGTGACACAGGTTACTCCAGAGGCACCTGCACACCCATGTTTATTGCAGCACTATTCACAACAGCCAAGTTATGGAAACAGCCAAGATGCCCCACTACTGATGAATGGATCAAGAAAATGTGGTATCTCTACACAATGGAATTTTATGCAGCCATGAAGAAAAACGAAATGTTATCATTCTCTGGTAAATGGATGGAATTGGAGAACATCATTCTGAGTGAGGTTAGCCTGGCCCAAAAGACCAAAAATCGTATGTTCTCCCTCATATGTGGACATTAGATCAAGGGCAAAAACAACCAAGTGATTGGACTTTGATCACATGGTAAAGCGAGAGCACACAGAGGAGATATGAGGATAGGTAAGACACCTAAAAAATTAGTTAGCATTTGTTGCCCTCAATGCAGAGAAACTAAAGCAGATACCTTAAAAGCAACTGAGGCCAATAGTAGAAGGGGACCAGGAACTAGAGAAAAGATTAGATCAAGAAGAATTAACCAAGAAGGTAAGACACATGCAGAGGAAATTAATGTGAGTCAACTCCCTGTTTAGCTATTCTTATCTCAACTAGCAAAACTCTTATTCCTTCCTATTATTGCTTATACTCTCTCTTCAACAAAATTAGAGATAAGGGCAAAATACTTTCTGCTGGGTATCGAGGGGGTGGGGGTAGAGGGAGGAGGTGGGGTAGGTGGTAAGGGAGGGGGTGGTGGCAGGGGGGAGAAATGACCCAAGCATTGTATGCACATATGAATAAAAAAAAGATTTGTACCAGTACAATCTCTTCATGCACAATTTAAATGACATGTCTTCCCCACATGATGGACAGCTTCCTCCAGGTTCTTGCCATTTTGCTGCTTAAGCTTCCATATAACTGGCCAGCAGAAGCTCCCTCACCTCTCGCAAAACTCCAAGGGCATAAGCCCACTGTGATGTCATTATAAAGACTTTTCTGATTGCTTATACAGTGTGGGCACTAATTCTGAGGCTCCTGACCTTCCAGTCTACAGCAACATGGCATACAATGCCCTGGGACCACCATCTGACAAGAGGAACCTTATTGTCCTCTAAGTTACCCAGTCAGCCTTGTTTGAACACATTTTTCATGGTTGAATTGGAATGAAATTTCTGTTGTTTTCCAAAGAACTCCAAATCCTGGTTAAAATTTTGGTGTGGAGGAAGTGATTCCCGGTAGTCACTGCAAAAATACCTCAAGCTATGTGGAATTCAATCAGCCATTAGTACTCATTTGACATTGAACAAGTCAATTCCCTTCTCAGAACTACTTCTCCAATCACCATAGGATATTGCCTTAAGTGGACCTGAAAGATACAGCACCAGGAACCAACCAATGGACTCTTATTCACAGTCTCTGTCTTCTTGATTTTATCAAAATATTCAAACAAACAAATACATATACACATGCACACATACATGCAAACACAAACCCAGTCGCAGTGATTTCATATTAAGTGATTTTATTAGCTTTTATCTACTTAAAAGCAACATTCAGCAAAACCAGAAATTTTAGTAGAAAGAAACACTCATGAATTAAATTATTTTCTGCAAATATCCTTTCAGACAAGTACTCTTTATGGTAATAAAGAAGGGAAGTCAGTTCAACTCCAGCCTGTGACTCAAGTGACCTCATTCCTCCCTTGACAGCCAGTTAGTATCACACAGTGAGGTCAGGTAGTCAGGGTGAGACAGTGAAATCAAGGCAGCTTGTGGCTCACAGTGAGATGACAGTCCTTGTCAGCACAGTGAGATCCAAGCCACAATGGCCCAAGTGCCCTGTGGGCATATTCCACTCCCAGGTCACTGCAACTTAGGCTATCTGTGAAAAGTGGAATTCCCTGATTCTCCTCTGCTGAGATTTGCCATGTAGACATTTGGTAACTGTAAAGTTTACTGATGCACAAGTTAACTGTGATATCATCACCACATGGCAAGGCCAATTTTTTTCCAGGTTCTTCCTGCTTTGCTGCCTATGCTGTCATAACAACAGGACAGGCACGATCTTCCTAAGCCCTTTCAAATTTCCAGGGTCAGTGAGCTCACTGTTACATCATAACAAAGGCATTACTGATTGGTTACACTGTGTAGGCACTAGCTATGAGGACCCTCCAGTCTATACTATATGGCTGGCAGGGTCCTTGTGCCATCTTCTGACCAGAACATTGCTTTTGTCCTCCTAGTTCTCCAGTCACCTTGCTGGAACCAAATTGTTCAAGGATAAGTTGGGATGTTATTTTGATTCTTCAGAAGAACTCCAAATCCTGAATTAAAATTCTATCATAGAGTGAGTGATTCCTGGCAGACACTACAAAAACACCTCAAGCCATGTGGAATTCTATCAGCCATTATTCTCATTTTGCACTGGACAAGTCAATTCCCTTTCAGAACTACAACTACATCTTCAATCACTATAGGATATTACCTTAAGTGGCCCTGAAATATTCACCACCAGGATCCAGTGGATACTTATTCACAGGTTCTGTCTTCCTAATTTTGTCAAAATATGCAAAAACACATACATATATGCATATACATACACAGTGTGTATATTCAATGAATGATAAATATTGCATACTGAGTGAATTTATTAGCCTTTATCTGCTGAACAGCAACTTTCAGAAATATCAGAAATTATTGCACACAAACAAACACTCCTAAATTAAATTAATTTCTACAAATATCCTTTCAGACAAAAAATAGTACACCCTTTATGCAAATGAAGAAGTGAAGTCAGTTCAAATCAACCTGTGCCTCTCTAGATAGCTGGCTAGCATCACACAGTGTAGTCAGGTGGTTAGTGTGAGACAATGAAAGAGGGTTGCAAGTTCCAAGGCAGCCTGGGCTACACACTGAGACCCTCTCTGAAAAAGTGACATAAAATGGACAAGGAAGCAAAACCATGTAGCCATTTCCCCTGTGTTTATTGCAGATGCCATTTTCTTCTTTCATTTCTGTGTTTGGCCCTGGTAAGATAATCAGGGGCCCATGAATGACTGAAATATGGATCCTAAGTAGACTATTTCACTCACTGTCAACATTCATGACATGTTATCTTCACAAGTTACTTTTTTATTAAGGATTTTAAAGTTATTGCATTTCACCCTTTGTGAATGTTGAAAAACAGCTCTGTCCCTCATAAAAATGGGCAGAAAAATATCTTTAAGAGGCAATTCTCTATTTTATTCAATTTTTTTACAAATTGTATTCTTTCCCTGTATGTAGCAGAAACAGAGTTCATTCTTAAAAGAAAACCAAAAACTTTGTGACAACCAATAGTTTTAAATATGCCATAATGCAAATAAGATCTATGTTGAGTTCTTTGTGGAGAACTATATAAAAGGGGTAGAATGGAAAAATGGAAAAATCCCAAATGAAGCACTATATGTAAAATTTGTAAAAATATCACTTTGCCTGCTAATTTAATACTTTCAGAATTTATGTAGGGATTATCATATCCCTCAGACTTTATTACTGTTAAAGTGAATAAGACAGACATTTGGATTGATTTTCTTTTGCTGCTGTAACAAATTATCATAAACTTTGTGGCTTGAAAGAACACAACTCGTTATTTTACACATTCATAGATTAAGATTCCAACAAGGATCTCACAAGCCTGAGATCAATGTGTCACTAGGGTTGCCTGGCCTTCAGGAGACTCTCAGGCATACACTGCTTCCTTTCCTTTTCTGTCTTTTTGAAGAGTAGTGAGTGAGCTATGTCAGAAGAACAGACAGACATATTTGCATCTTTCCACACTGTCAGAATTTATGGAATAACAGTTAATACACTATGTTAATTTTATTGGCTTAATTTACCAAGTACTACCGATTTCACTTGGTCATCATGGCCTTGACAGTAACAGGTTCTTTTATTCTTATCTTAGTTGCTAATATTAACTCTTAGATCAAAGGCTATATTTTATACAATGATATACATGTTATGGAATGTCTAAGAAAGGGTTAAAATGGCTTTAGGAGTCAAGGGGCCTTAACTGAAAGCAAGAGCAGAGATCATACAGATGTAAAAAGAAAAACTGCATGTAGTTAGATAAGATATAAACATAAAGATCCCAGTCACAGAACTGGTCTGGTTATCAAATCACAGAGCTGGTTCAAGGAGCAAAGCCGATTCCAGATTTACTGGAAGACACACTATATTTCAAGTGGGCCATGTCCAACAGATAGATCATGCTCATCTGAAGACCACGGGACAGATTCAGGAGTTTGATGATATTAATTCTGTGGATCCAGTGATGCATGGCCCTGGATGGTCAGATGACAGTTTATTGGGTGCTGCTGTACCCCAGTGTCAGGTGACCCTCCTTTGATATAGTCCAGGTGGGGGGGATGCATCATTTCTTGGTCTGGTGTGTTCAATAACTCATCGGTGTGGTTTTTCTGATATGGTTTTGATACACTCAGAGGTCCATGTGTTCCTGATTTAATCTGATAAACACATGGATGTAATGTTTTATAAGTATGTTTATAGTTTGTTCTGGATAGTTGATATCATTTGCTTTCACAGTCATTCTTCCTCAACATTTGCATTGAAATTGGAACAAACTGTTGTTTTATAAAATGAACTCAATCAAGGCAAGGTACAACCTGCTGCTATTCTATACAGTATGGACTTCAAACTACTGCAGAGGCATAGTAACAAAATTGCATGGTATTGGTGCAAAACACACAAGTAGATCCATGGAATAAAATAGAAGATTCAGATGTAAGTTCACACAGCTATGGCCTTCTGATGCTCAACAAAGATGCCAAAAGCATACACTGGAGAAAAGCTTCTTTAGTAAGCAGTGTTGGGAAACTGGATATACACATGTGGAAGACTGAAACTAGAGATCTGTCTTCACCCAGTAAAAAAAAATGAAAATGAATCAAAAATGTTAATGTATGACCTGAAACTTTGTATGTACTGTAAGAAAACATAGGGAAAACACTTCAAGATCTAGACACAGGCAATGACTTTCTGAATAATGACTCTAATAGCTTAGGAAATAATAGCAATTATTGACAGGCTGGTAGTTTCAATCAAGTGGAAGAGTTCCTTCCCAGCAAGTGTGAAGCCCTGAGTTCAATCCCCAGTACTCCAAAAAAAAAAAAAAAGAAAAAGAATAGAAAAGAAAGAGAAAAAATAAATTTATAAAAGTTTGACAAATGAGATTACATTAAATTAAACTGTTCTGCACAGCAAAGGAAACAATTACTGGCGTGAAGAGAAAGGTACAGAATGGGGATTACTACCTAGAATATATAAAGAAGTCAAATATCAAATACTGAAATATCAATCCAATAAATAAACTGGCAATGAACTGAATATATACTTTTCAAGTGAAATAATGCAAATGTCCATAAATACATGAAGAAAATGTTCAAAATATTTAGCCATCTAATAAATGCACATGAAAACTACATTGACATTCCATCTCACTTCAGTCAAAAGGGCTACCATCAAGAAAACAAACACAGTAATTATTGGTGAAGATATTAGGTAAAAGGGACTTTTATACATAGTTGGAGGTGGTGCAAATTAGTCCAGCCATTATGGAAATCAGTATGGAGGCTCCTCATAAAAAATAAAAATACAGACAGGTGTAGTGCCTCAAATAGTGCCTAGCAACCATAACGTCCTCAGTTTAAACTCCAGTACTGCCAAAAACAAGTAGAACTTCCTTACCATCCCTGGGTATCTGCAGGTACCAAAGTCAACATAAAATAGAGATGCCTGCATTCATGTGTTTATCACTGAAGTGTTCACAATATCCAGGTTAAGGTATCAGTCTAGTTGGCCACCAACAAATGGCTAAAAACATGGCTTGCACTTGTAGTCCCAACTACTCAAGAGGTAGATAAAGAGAGGATCTAAGTTTGAGGCCAGCCCAGGCAAAAAGTTAATGATACGACATCTTAAAAAAAAACAAGCCAGGTGTAAAGCCCCTGCCTAGCAAGCTTGAGGCAATTAAATTCAAACCCTAATATGACCAGAAAATGAAGAAAAGAAAATGTGATTTATTTACACAATGTTTTCTTTTTCTTTTTCATACTGGGGTTTTGACTCAGGGTCTACATCTTTGCAGCTCCACCAGCACCTTTTTTATGATGGGTACATAGGATAACAGGAATGTACAACCAGCATTCAGCTCACCATGGGGTTTTATTCAGCCATAATGAATAATGATTTTATGCCATTTGCAATGGATAGAAAAGAGGTCATTATGTTAAGTGACATAAATCTGTGTGACAAAGACAAATACTGTATATTTTTTCTCATTTCTGGAATCTAAAGGGGTGAAATGGACATGAAAACAGAAGAGGGACTATTGTGGATGTGGATGGGGAAAAAGGGTGAGGGATTTGAACAGTAATAGAGATAATGAATATCACCTAAATACATGATATGCATGCATGTAAATGTCACAATGAAATCACCCACTTTCTACAAAGCTGGGGGCATGGCTCAATGCGTAAAGTGCCTACTTAGCAAGGGCCTGCTTGGCAATCGCAAGGCACTAGTTCAAACCCCAGTACTGTCAAAAAAATTTTTTAAAGCATTGTTGTAATATAATTGTGATGATACTTTCCACAACACAATCATTTATGAAAACATACTCATGTAATTAAAAATGCAATATGATGTCTACAGTTTTCTTTAAATAATTTTTACAAAAGAAATTATATAGAGATTATATTAAAAGAATTCAACATGAGGTGAAAAATATCAAACCTGGCCAATGAACAAAGAAGTTTAAATTATGTGATTCTGTCTATTTTTAAGTATCATTGAAATTGTGCATTTGAAAAATGCATGATGGGAGAGTACTGTCTCCCATCGGATAATAGCAACTGAATCTCTGAACATACACTTCAAATTCATAGGGATTAGTACAGATGAAAAAATACCACTCTAACTCTCACCCCAACCAACTAGGGACCAGACAATACAATGGACCTCAAATGATTTTTGTAAGGCCTACAGGCCACCTAACAGAAAAAGTGCAGCAAAGACTATGCAACTAGACAAAGGGCAGCAGGAAAGAGCTCTTCATGTCAGAACACAGGAAGACTTGTCCCCATGGGGCAAGTGTTGACACTCAGAATATGTCAGAAATATGCTTTATTAGAACTCTAGCTAGTGAGGAATTGAAAGAAGGGAATCTCTAGAGCGCTCAACCTTAGGAAGTCAGAATTGCTAAGAAGAGTGGAAGACCCTAACAGAAGAAGCATCTGCTGGAGCCCTGTGGTGAAAAGAAGGTATGAAACAGCTGGTATAAATTTAAGGTCCTAGTAGAACAAACTGAAAATCAGAATCTGAATATGCAATATGCTTATCCCAATAAGGAAGACAGTATTTTCTAAATATTCAAGCACCGACTGTCCTCTAAGCTACTCAAGTATTAAGACAGTAGAAAAGGAGTATTAAGTATGCAAAACTCAGAGACTCATGACTCCACCCTGAGATCTGTCAAGCAAAAATTCTACCAAAGTGGTGGATGTGTACACTCAATTTTGGTGAACAGGAATACTTTAGTTTTGATCTAAAAAAAAAACACCATGTGGAAAAGGTGAGAGGAATAGTTTGTGTTGAAATAAAACTATAAATGGCAGACACAGGAGGTAGAAATGAAAAAAGCAAATAATGTCATTGATTGCCCTAGTTGAAGTTGAAAGGTATCATGTAAAACTTACGGACCAAATGTTAGATAATTGTCCAGTGAAGAACGCTAAACACATCAAAAATTTTCTTAGGATAATGCTAACCACAATCTGTTTAATGCTTTCTAAATGCCAAACACACACACACACACACACACACACACACACACTATAGAGAAAGAACTATAGTTACATGTGGTAAATATAGCCTAATAGATATTGTAGAGTTTAGATATCAATAAGAAAATAAAAACGTTTGTACTGTTTATATCCTTACACAAAAATCAGTCATAGCCATAAAAATTAATAACACTGAACTTTAAAAAAATGAGTCCACAGTGACTAACATAAATGGTTTAATTTTTCTGGTTAATGTTAACTTTAGATTAAAATTACAATTCACAGAAAAATGTTCTTTTTTACAACAAATGCCAGCAAAAACAAGTCTATGTGGAGAGCTGAATTAGAGCATTTCTAGGGTATAAATATGGATTTTAAATTTTATAGAGAACAAAAACCAAGATGTGAACAATGTAGAATGACGGACAGGAATATTTAAAGAAGGATCATTGGAGAACAGGATATTTATACATTCTCAAAGTATCACTCTCCAAATTGCTTAACAATTTTAGAGAAAATAATTTGTTAGTTCTATGGATGGGAAGAGTAGATGCCTCCTTCCCCAAGTGACAGTCTTAACACTGAGACAAGAGTGTGGACAAACTGGAATGGGTTGACCTGAAGGTGGGCTGTGACAGGAAGCGTATGGCATTAGCCATACATTGTTCTTTGTTAAAAGTTTAGGCAGAATTTAATCCTAGGAAAATTGTCAGACTGAAGAATGTGGGTCCCAATCCAGACAACTGACCAGTCCTCTACAAACAGGCCAAGGTCACCACAGACTCTGACAACAAACAGGTAAGAACAGGTTCCTCAAAAAACAATAAAAATATCTTTTTGAATTCTTTCAATCTAAATATCTCCTCTCCTTTTTGTTATCTTATTTGTGTTTACCTTGACTAAAGAGGACAGGTCAGTTGTCATGTTTAGTAGTCTATATTCTTCATGTGTCAGATAATTTCCTGTGCTAAAATTCAGGCTAAACAGCTTCAGCCAAAATAGCACAATACTAGAACTGCCTGTTTCTAGCACTTTCCATCTCAAAATGGGGTCCAGTTTGATATGATGTCTTCCTCCAGCTGTTCCTACTCTTGGTTTTTTTCAGATGGAATTGTGAGGACTGGGATTAAGGTTTTTCAGTAGTGTTTATGGTCTAGATCTTGGTGTTAGGTATTAATCACAATGAGAGGCTGAGTTACTTATTTCTCCAGTAAAACTGGCCTTTTGGAGTGAAAATTGTCAAGAGCTTTTCATGATTATGAAATCCAATGATCATGAAGTCTCTCTTCAGCATTCTGTTTTGCCTTGAAATTCAATTGTAGGTTTGCAATTCTTCAATGGAAAAAGAACTTCCTGTGATACTGTTTTGTTCAAATCAACAATAACTTGTTTAGTTCCAGCAACACTCAGTATCTGAGAGAGGAAGAGAGAAATCAAATGAGAGTCTTGGTCACAGCATTCTTACAGTTGTCACTGGAGGTATTATTGCTCAGTGATGGCAGAGGGCAGGGGCCACCTGAGTTCCTGTGTGAGAATGAATCGTATTATTGAGAGTCGGGCTGGCTGTAGGAGAAGGTGGAATCCACAATGAGGTATAGGAGACCCTCCTGAACTTTCAAACAGTTGTGGTGCAGGATTCAGGGCTCCTTCCTTGCCCCACCCAGCAATTGGTGATATCAGCCAGTTTCCTCCTCATCCTCTTTGTCCTGACCAAGAGGAAAGCCTTTTCAACTTCTGGATTCTGGGTATTTTGAGCACTTATGATCACATTCAGAAACAGACTGCTGTGGAAGGGAGAAACATACTTCTTATGATTCCATAAAGGGAAGAGTGGTGGACAGTCATCAGAGACCTAGGTCAGAAAGCCAGCAGGCCTCAGAAAGCACACAAGTCCAGTCCCATCTTTTACTAAAGAGCAGAAGTGATGCATAGGGGCTGATCTTTAACTGAAGCCACATGACCTTCTAACAACCCTGGAGCAGACCCTTTTTATCAACATTGAGGGAGAACAAGGAATGCATTAAATGAAGGGCACAACAGGCACTTTGAATTTTGAGTGGCCTTGGCTAGAGAGGGTTAAGGCTACTCTAGAGAGCTTTGGAGGGTTTTCCAAAGCATATCAGGAATGACCAGAAAAAGGATTCACTCAAAATGGAAAGGCAGAAGGGAGAATAGTGAATTCAAGCACAGCACAACTCTCTCTAATTTCTTGAAGGCAATTCCACACCAAGTCACACCACAAAGTATTTCTAGAAATAGTTCCAATAGGTATACTCTTAAATCCCTAGAGCAAAACTGACTGCACTCTATTTTACTATACTCTCCCCTCTTTTTTTCTTCTTACCTCAAAGTGCTCCTTCAGAAAGTGTTCCTTTTTAGAATTTTGTGGCAGTCAAGAATGGCATGGAAGTATCAATATACAACCATTTCCTTAGTTTTAGTTTCAATTTCCTTCAAAGGAGGGAGAATTTGTTTCATGAAAATCACTGACCAAAAGGAAAACTTTCCAGTTGTGATCCTGATCTCATTAGTGAACTGGAAAGTTAATGTGGTGGAATATAAAGTAGAAGTTTTATTTTTAAATGAAAAAGAAAATACCAAATTCTTTTATGAGCAACTGAAGGAAGTGTTTTGTACATATAGTTTCAGTGTAACTGTTCTTATTTAATCTGGTATTCAAAACATTTGGTGTACATATTTGTCAAGTGTGGAAACTACAGTCTCACACATCCACCTCCATGTTTTATTGTGATATAAAAACAGCCTTTTTGAGAGGGGAATACGGATTCCATTAATGGCTAGAAGATGCTCAGGTTTTTCTGTGGTCTAAACCATACATATGTGACATTTCCATGTTGACGCACAGAGAACATCATAAACCAGTGTTCCTCATTTTATGCCATATGTTAGAATTACCTGGGAGCTTTTAAAAACACTGATGGCACAAACACATTCCAGGCTATTTAAGTAAGACTTTCAGCTGTGTGCTCAAGAAATTCATCTCCCCAGGTGCTTGTTCCATGGCAACATTATCTGGAGACAGGGAACGGTTCCAGTGATTCCATCACTCTCATTTCATATCACTATCTCATGGCTGGCTCCTATCCAACTGGTACTATGGATTTTACTCCTCCTTCTGACAGTTTTAGGTAGATCACTCTCTTGTCAATTGCACTGGGTGAATGCAAACTCCTGTATTCTTGCATTCATGTTGGGTCTTTTACTGGACTTTGACATGCTTTCCATAAAGTTAGTTTAGTAAAAGACTCTCATATTCTCACACAACTGAATTCAATAGAGTTGTACTTTAGACTCTTAACTGGACATGTTAAAGTTGAAAAAGAAATAATAAGGAGAGAAAAGAGAGCTTAAGCAGCTCATAATCTGTGCAGTTTCAAATTGCTGCCTTTGGTGCCTACTTTTGCACTGATGTCTCTTTCCAGAGTCATTTAGTATCCTGCACGTAATGTCAAGTTCATGAGATACAGATAATGAGTCCTGGAAAACACATGCACATTAGTATAAGACTGCACATATGATGCTAAAGACAACACTTATGCCAGGCCAGTTTGTGTCTCCCACATATGGCTCAGTTTGCAATTCAGTTTTGTCACTAGGGCTCCATGTCTTTAACTTGAATACTTTCATTTTCATGTCCAATTTAAGAATAATTGGAGTTTGTCTTGGTGGTTCCCCAAAGCAGACACAAGAAGAGAACCTGCACAAGTGATTTAAATTGGACATGCTTCCAGAGGAAAGAGACAATGGAGCTGGGAAAGCAAGAAAGAGAAGGAAAAAGCCAAGAGAGTGTGGGGTTTCTGAGAAAATTCATGTAGGTAACAGTCAAAATGATGCTCTTTGTACAATAAGATGACAACCAGCCAGGGTTCCCTGTGGGATTTACAATACCAGGACTGCAGCTTTGAGGAGAAGAGTTCAGATTGCAAACAGCAGATGAAGATTGAAAGGCCTGGCTGGGTAGCAGTTCATGGAAATTTGAAGTAAGAACAGACAAAGGTTACATCATCTGTCGGACAGAACAAACCCTGAAGAGAAAACCCAGTAGGAGAATGAGCTCCAACCCTGCATAGGGAGTCATAAGAAGTAACTGCATCCAGAGCCACAGGAGTGATTACCTATTTAAGCTAGGTGAGGGGATCCGCATGCCATTCTATCCTTGCTGAAAAGTCATTTTCTTTTGGTAATCATCTCTTTAAGGATATTTGTGGCCTCAATGAGGCCATGTGGAAACCCATGTGGGTTTTCAACTAATCCTTTGGGAGCATCACCATCGTGTGTAGCAAAATTCTTGATTTCAAAGGAAACACTGACAGTCAGCTCTAAAACTAAAGCACAGCCAACATGGTCCGTTGTTATCACTGACCTTACTGGGATAGAAAGTGGTCACCAGCAAGAAAGTAGCTCAGCCATGAATGTTGAAGGGGGAGATGAAACCTATAGACACTTTGATATTATCATGTTTGTTGACGATTCTTACCTTATAAGATTTCCAGAAGATAAAGATACTTCTAAATACGAAGTATGCAAGAAAAGCAAATTGGTAAAGCATAGTATCTCCCAAGAATTTAAGGTAAAGACAAGGAAATTACAGCACGTATAGGCTATGCTTTTGGGAGGGAAGAGACTTTAAGAATCATGCAAACTCAAAATTGAAGAAATAACTGTGGGGATTACTGGGGAATTTACAAAACTTGCATAAATATATGACATATTTCCTATATGCACATTATATATATATCTGTCACAAACACATAATGTATATGCTCCAGATACAGTTGTCATTATGCATATGTGGTGAGTATATGATATATGTGCATGTGTTTATTGGATTGAAGACATACTTACTTAGGAATAAAGAGGGATTCCATGTAATAATTATAATTACTATTACAGTCAGTTGAAATTAGAAATAATTTAGAAATATGAGAAGAAAGTGGAGAGAAAGTTGCTGTGAAAAGCAGATGACTTGTTAGACACAAAGAAGAAGTCACAGCAAGGAGGAATAAACAGGATTCACAGTCTGCTTCTCCCCAAACCTTTCCTGACTGGCTTAATGTTTTAGCATCTGTGGAAGGTAAGCAGGAGACTGAGTGACTGAACCCAGGTGGTGAGTGTTGGCTGGGGATCTGGGAAGCCAATGAGAAGGAAAGAGAGGCCAGATGGACAAGAAGACAATTAAGTACTACAAGTTATCACATGGGTCAGGAAACTCTCCAAATGGGAGACTGTGGCCCCTTATCCCACATATCCCTCACCATATGACATTAGCACAAGAAGTATCAGAGACTCCAGTAGTTAACAGTGATAACCACACAAAGTAAAATAGAATACAACCAAGAAGTGTACGTTAAGGTCCATAATCTCAGTCTTAAGTAGATCTAGAGTTTGCAGGCCATGGTAGTCCATGTCTATAATCTCAGCAAGTTGGAAGGCAGTGATTAGGAAGATCATAGTGTGAGGTCAGCTGGAGGAAAACGTTAATGAGACCTGATGTCAACAATAATCTGGCCTTGGTACAGCATGTTTGTCATTCCAGCAATGAGGGAGTTGTAAGTGTGGAAATTGTGATCCAAGGATGGTCTAGGGAAAATCATGAGACCCTATCAAAGAAATGGAAAACGGGCTGGGGTCATAACCCAAGTGGGTAGAGTACTTGCGTAGCACCTTGGGGCCCTGAGGTTAAACCCTGTTATGGTTGGGAAAAATCAAGCAAGAATGAAAGAAAAAGTAGAATGACTTGTGCCTTTTGCATATGAAGGAGTCAAAAAGAGGGGAACCCAAGAAAAATAAGCTGGGTATGCCAAGAAATGAAGTTATGGGTACAGGATCTGTTCTGTTACTGACAAAATGCTCTACCTCAGATGAAAAATTCCCTGTGACATCACCTTGTGTAAATCACCAGAAAGATCTAAGGGTTCCATATTACATAGTCAAAGGGGTGCTCAGTTGCAATTGAGTAGGGACTGTGGCAATCATCTTCATCACTGAGGCCACAAACGTTGGACATATTCATTATTTTTCAGGTCTTTCAGGTAAGGAAATAGAGATGGAAATAGCTAAGAAAACAAATAACCTGGCCAAAGCCAACTCAGCAACTGGCCAGCCCAGGAACTGATAGCAGATGTGATCCTCAATTCTAACTCCTGATTCCCTCACTGTTTTGTTTTGAGCCAAACAAAACCACGTTTTCCCACATGGACATTCCATTTAATCTTCTACAGTATCAGGTGGAGGGAATTCCAGGCAGCTTTGACACACACAGGGCCTCTACTCAATGTTAACTCTCTCTCCCTGCCCATTTCGTGAATGGCTACGGAGTCAGGTCTCCCCATGAAGGTGCTCACCATGGGTAGTTTAAATGACATTAGAGGATTGTATTACATTGTCCACTGCTTGCTTTTAACCACACTGGAACCCTGAGTGAAATTAAAAACCCTTAGGCTGGGAGTAGGTAGTGAGAATCAAGAACCTTTCAGCTTGGATTGATTTTCCACAGGGTTCTTGATGAATCTCTAGCTCCACATGGAAGGAAAAAGCTTGAAGGATGAGATAACCCTGCTCCTGGACCAAGTAGACTGATTTTATTAGTTTTGGAGAGTCCACACAAGGGGGCTTAGGAGTTCTCTGCACCATACAGGCAACTTTTTCTGTTTAAATTTGAAACTGTTTGAAACAATTTGTTACAAAAAATGATACAAAAAGGCAAGCAGTGGAACCAGCTCAGTTCCTGGCACATCAAGGGGCACAGCAGTGGACAGAGCCTGAGCTATGACATCAGGCAGGCCTGGCACCCAGGTTACCACCAGACACTACTTGGACATTCTCAGGCAGGATAAGTACCTAGTTGAGCCTGAGCATTTTAACATGGAAATGCCACCAGGAACTTGAGAGGGGTCCTTGAAGATTTGATGCTCTAAAGTGTGAATAGGTTTCCCTGCACATTGGGCATGGCACACAGAAAATGCAGGTAAAGGTGTATTTCATTTTAGTTGAGAAATATCTTTGCTTCTCTACAACTGAGTAGAAATGCAAAACAGGAAAGAGGATGATCATAGCTTGAAAAGGTACTTAGAACTTAAAAGGGCTGGGGAAAAAATTTGTCGGGGCTGATTTTACTATGAAACATTCAGATGCAGTGAGGTATACCACAGAGTTTTGCTTTTCTTACAAATTGATTTAAGGAGTAGACTCCTAAAGATTCCAAATGCTTCTGTCTGGGGAAGAGTTCAAAATGAGCATGAGAGAGAAAAAAAAGAAGAACTGAATGTTTTCTCTATATACTTGATGAAGCTGCTATCCCATGAGACACTTGCTCAACAAGACAGGCTTTTCTGGAGATTGTGGTAAGGGGAGTATACTTTTGTCTCACAAATTATTTGCAGCCCCATCATGTAACTCTGAGAATAATCACATGACTAAAGCTATAATGCCAGGCATTGGTGCTCCACAGAAGATGAAAACAACAGTCACATATACAAGTTTGAAATGAAATTGCCTCATTTTGGGAAATGCCCTCTAAGAGGAGGCAGAGAATGTGAGTTGGGACCAAGAGTCCCTAACAGACGTTCAAAATAATTGGGTAAATGTGCTGGCACATGTGGATGTCAAGTGAGGGGATGAAGAAACACAAATAGTAGAACATGGCAGGAGTAATGAGATGGTCCCTGAAGAGAGAGCTCCCACAGATTTCTGCTGTTCTCAGGATATTGGTTGCTGTTCAGTTCTCATGATCCCCTTTCCTTTCTGGTTGCCTGCAGATCTGTGGCCTGCACAGAGGCCCAGGTTCACACAGTATTGGACATTGTTCAGGAACCAGGGACATCAAATATCTAGAGCCACTTGACCTCTCCACCTGAACTGAACCAAAATAGGACTTACAGATGGCCTACAGACACACTCCTGCCAAGACAGGAGAGGAGTACACCACTGGGGGCTTCCTTGGGAGACAAGTGGGTTTATTGTATTGTGACAAGAGTATTCCTAGCTGTATCCAGAGCAGGGCTGACTATAGGCCCATGCAAGGGGAGTGAAAGGCCTCTGAGAAGTTCTTGGAGTCTGATGCATCAGTAGGAGGAGGGAAATACTGTCTACTTGATGAATCTGTTCATTCACTTTCTCCACCACCAGATGACTGTTGAGACTTCATGAGAATAGAAGATAAAGTCAAGCTAGATTACAAGCCACAACATCCTAGCTGGTCATATTCAGAAGCTTAAAGGTGGGGTCCAACAGCATGGAGTGCTCCTTTCAAAAATGTCAAATTAAACAATTTTCTTCTGACTTGGGCACAGCTTGATTGCCATTGGAGTGAGAGCAAGGTAAAGAGAAAGAGACATGGAGTATGGCCTGGATCAGTGCACTGGTCAACTAACAAGATGATGGGGAAAAATACGGAGCTCCACCTGCAAGCTGCATCACAGAGAGGGAAGGCAAGGAGAACCATAAATGTGCTTTCCCTCTTTCATAAATGATGTTGAATTTTACATACATCTGTACAGTGAATACTGACTCCATTGATGTAGACTACCAATGATCTTGTGCCTTATGGCATCTTTTATATCAATAGTGTGATGGGAGAGGATTTCTTTTTGTCCTATCTACTTTCATGGCATATCTGTCCAAGACCTCAGGACAACAGGGCTGAAAAAAAGATAGGCATCTCATAAGAATTTTAGCCTTACAAAGGGAACAATTGATGTCTTCAAGTGCAAGAAGTTTTGAGACTGCTTTGCTCCCCTTTGCCACCCACTGTACAAGCAATTAAACTTGCTAAATGGATTATATCATCATTGGTTGAGTGAGTGACATCACTGCCCTCACCAGTCTTTCTTTACCCTCAGTGAGGAAATTTGTATGGATTTTTACCTCATGATCTGTATTTTTAGATTCCCTCTCCCATATGTTAACCTTGCTTTCTAGTCCCTGAATTTTCCTCATTACCTGGAATCCAGTGACTCTTCATCATCATACTCATCATAGTTTTCTGAAAACAAAGTCAAGACTTTCCCAACAGTCATTATTTAGCTCCATCTGACCTATTTCAACATAGTGGCCTAGCTGAGCTTGCAGATATAAATCACATATGTATGAATTCAGGATGTTCTTAAAGAACAATACTCGATCTCATTTATTGACTGTGGTGATTGAGGAGGTTAATACAATGAAAGTACCTATGGACAAGTATGAAAGTGTCATAACAAATCTTACTATTTTGTACACTTACAACACACTAAGAAAAAATATCTGTAGCATCCAGAGAAAAAGAAAGAAAGAAATGGCCTCTGATGATACAATGACCTGTCATGTAGAATGCTCTGACTGGTGGATCATTATTATGGCATGCTGTAGTTTAATTGAGGAAAGTTAAACTGTATTTTGGTTTCATGATCACTGGATTCCTGTCCAACTTCTTCTGTATTTCTCTACCTCTATCTTTCTTCCTTCTACCAAGTTGATTTCCAAGCTTTAGGGGTATTGAGGGATTTTTCTCTCTCAATGTGCATTCCTGGACAACCCTGGCAAACAACGTATTTAAGTACATGCTTTGTGGTTGACTAATTGCAGATCTGTTTTCCACTGGGATCTGCAGGTGAGATGTCCATATGACTTAAGTTACCATTAACCATTCTTGACCATCACTTACCTGGGGGCCTTGGCCTCTTGTCCTTCTCCAACCTTGTAACCATTTTCATTTTCTGCAGGTACAATCAGATGGTACAAGTCAGCTTACATTGTTACTGCTTTACCCATTGCAAACACAGAGACACAAATACTCTCTGGTGAACCAGGGAATTCTGACAAGACAAATGCAGGGGACCTTGGAATGTGTTTTGGGAGTAGTTGGGCCACTTTTCCAGAACTATTGAGTAGACAGTCCTGTCCTGATAAATCATAAACATTCATCCACTGTCTCCACACTGAAAAACAGTTAAGCATGCAATTTCTCCCCAGAGATCCTGGGGGACTTGCCAAGCTGCCTTCTGGAGCTCTTGCTCTACTTGCCCCACAGACACCTTGCTTGTTTTTCTCTCACATGTCAATAGAAAATGAGATTCAATTTATGTGAAATATATAAACTCCTACTGGGAAAGAATACTTGAAGCACTCTAGGACACAGAATCCTTGCTATTCTTGGAGGTTGGGGGTGCTACTGTGCACCCTTGTCTTTATGGAGATGTCCACACTCAGGTAATGACAGTGCCTGGATGTTCAGGTACAGAAAGGAATTCTTATTGCAGACAAGTCAGGAGAGGGCCTGGATAGCACAGCTGAGGAGTCACAGAATTATGTTCAAAATATGGGGAAGACTACTGTTTTGGGAAACAACGAGGGAAACAAAGTCGCCAAGACCATTTTGCAGGAACCAGGAATTTGTATTATGCTAGCAGACTCAGGGAAGATAATTTCTCAAAGCCCTGAGCCCTGATCAGTGTCAGGAGATGAGTTATATACCCCCCAAGTGGTTTAGGTAACCAGGGGATTTTGCAGTAGATGGGTCACAGGTGGTGAGAAAGACAAGCCAGTTACAGGTAAACAAGCTGGTGCAGAGTTTCCCCTCTACCCATCCCCTACAGACTGTGGTCTCAGTTACAGGAAATCTTGCAGGACCTAGCTGGAGGTCTGTGACACTTTTGAGCTTGCATAAAGCTGCCTGTGGCCTCAGAGTAGGAAATCCAAAGCATATTCCAGACACATAGTAAATCCCAGAAAAATAGCCATGTTGGCTCCAACATTGCCCCCTTTGATGCTTTGACACTTTATTTGTCAGAATGCATCACCATTTTTATCCTCAGGGATGGGGTTTACTCTTTGGTAACCTTGTAACAGATAAAATTGTGCAGCTGTTTTTTGTTTCACCATGTCTTTTAACAGGCTCAATATGGACCGCATGACCAGTGGCAGCACACATGGGCATTTAAGACAACCAAAGACCATAATTACTACAGCCCCAAACATTGTTTTAAATCTGTCTCTTTTAGAGATCCATCATTGAGGGTTTAGGTTTGTAGGAGGAGCCTACAAAGTATACCTTGGGATCCAAGGTATACTTCACAAGAACAGGCTTGGTTTGAGACTGAAGTAGAAAATTTTCTACTGGAGTGATGGTGGAAATTTACTGGTGGCTACATTACCATACCTGAGTCACTGGCTCCCACATTTGTCAAACAGTTCCATGAAGGAACTCACTCAGGACAAATAACTCTTGACACAACCTTGGCCCAGAATTTTTATGTCCCAAAGCTCTCCATCATACGTAAGACAGTATGTGAAAGGTACAATCTGTGTGCCAGAAACAATCCCAGATATTTGCTGTTGTTTGTCTACATCTTCTCAGGATGGATAAAAGTCTCCCTCACTCAGACTGAGAAAGCCCAAAAAGTGTCCAGGAGCCAGAAAAAGGAAATGATCCCCCAATTCAGAAAACCTGTGTCTATTGAGTCAGACAATGGGCTGGACTTTGTGACTGAGGTGGTACAGTTGATGACTAAGAGATTAAAAATAACATAAAAACTACACATGGCCTACCACCCTCAGAGTTCAGGACAAATAAAACATAAACAGGGTCTCTAAAAATTACAACTAAAAATGCATGCCAAGAAACCCACCTACATACAATGGGATCAGTGATTGCCCATAGTTTTGCTCAGAATTAGGTCAAGCCCCACCAAACCAGTGGGTCTCTCCCCTTTTGAAATGCGTTTTGGTGTCCACCGCTTTAGTCAAGGGCCTGCATCTCACCCTGAGACAACAGATACAGGCCCTTGATTTGACTCTCTCAAAAATCAGTGACTGGATAAGAGCCAGACTCCCCGTAAGCTTGACAATTCCCACATACCCTTATAAACCAAGGGATGCTGTTTGGGTAAAGAAATGGAATGTTCAACCATAAAGCCCCACTGGAGGGGCCCTTTTGTTGTTGATTTGTCTACCCCCACAGCAGTTAAGGTAGCATAGATCGTTCTCTGAATCCACCACAGCAAAGTGAAGCCAGTTTCCCTTGAATGGGAGTGCATCCCTGACCCAGTCTACCATACAAGGTCACCTTCAACAGGTGTTGAAGGCAAACAGGTGTTGGGCCCTTCCCCAACAGGACCCTACTTTGCAGGAGATCACAAACAATATGACATCAGCCCTGCTCAGTCACTTTGGAACCTGACTAGTCTACACACAGTGGAAGCTTCAGGAGTCACCCATCTCACCTTTGAGGATAAATCTGTTCTGTGTATTCTTCTTATTAATCTTGGTCAGCTGTCAACCTGGGAACCCCCAGGCTTTGAACTGTGACACATGTATGAACACTACACAAGGAAGGGAGTGCTGTCACCAAAATTCTGGTTTTCCATACTTATTACTGTTGTGCAGGAACCATTGTTGGGTCACAACCATAACACCTATACTGTGTGCTCTCATGATGGTCAGTATATCTGTTTTAACCCAATCTATTGCCATTGAGAGAAATGGATAGAGGCCCAAAGCTTCACCAGCAGTGAGAAGCTCATTAGCCACTCCTGGGTTAATGACCCCAACAAACCTATGTCCATATACTTTGATGTGTGTGCTGCAATAGCTGAAAACACTGGGCCTTAGAGCAACTGTTGGGGACTTACCTGGGAAAGGACCTACAGGTTTAATGGCCCAAAAGGTAACAGTGGGACATCTGACTGTGTGTCCTATGAACAAATTTACTGCCCTTATTGGGGTTATAAAAGGTGGGCAACTTGACTAAAAGGGGAAGTTCATACTTCACAAGGAACTGCAGCTCTTTCACAAAAAGGAAAGCAACTCACAACTGCACTCTTGTTGCCTGTAACCCTCAAATTTCACTATATTCAACCTCAAAGAAATAGGCTGGAAAATTGGGAAAAAGTCTGACATTTTAATATATAAAAAGGAATCATGCCCGTGCATTGTCAACTTATCATGATCACTCAAGAGAGCTCCTAATACCAGACCTTTCACTCCTTTTACGAGGAGTGAAAAAAGTGAGTTTCCCATCTCAGTTACCTCCAAAAACCTGTTCCTCTCACTAGCTGAGTCTATACCACAAACTAAATGTAACTTCATGTTATGTTTGTGGAGGAACAAATATGAGAGACCATTGGCCATGGGATGCAAAATTGCTAAACTCACAAGAGCCCTTTAATGAAGCCACTGCCCGAGCCACAGGGAGCATTTGGCTCCTAAAAACCTCTATTATTGGGAATTACTGTATCTCACATCCAAAAGGCCTCCACCCTGGTAGGGAACTTGATCTTCTTGGGACAAAAGTTTTACAATGACACTACCCAGGAGATTTAATGGTGGGGAGCTCCCAATCACACAGAGCACCAAACTCACCCACTGGCTACAACAGCCTGGAATAATCTCAATCTGAGTAAGTGCTGTTTAGTGACTGATGATGAGAAAAAGGTAATTAAAGAGATTATCAACAAGATAAAAAAACCTTGCCCATGTTCCTGTACAGACGTAAAAGGGATAAAGTCCCAATGGCCTATTGGGGTCTGTTTCTCAACCTTAGGTGGGTTCAAGACCTTAATAGGGACAACATTCTGTGTCTTAAGTGCATGCCTGATATTATCCTGTCTAATCCACCAGGCTTCAGTCTTTATCAAGATGATGCTCTTTGACCCAGAAGTGGATTAGAGCATCAAACAGGGGAATGTGGCAAGAAGGCAGGGAGGAGGAAGAGAGATTAATGAGTGCTACAGTAAAACAAAGGAAAACCAGAGTTGTGGAATGTTACCTGGAGACCAAAGAATGGTCAATTGGACCCAGAGGTTAGAGTGGCCAATGAAGTGACATGTGGTTATATATGGGACAAGCTGCACCACCACCCCCATTTCTGTTACCTGATCTAAATGGTATATAAGGAAAGTCCCCTTTTTTCTTGGGGCTCAAACTTTGGACATGAATCTGCTGAGTTGCTGCTAGCTTGCTTAATAAACTTGCTTCCTGAAAGCTTTTGTGCTCTCTCAATCTCTTAAGTTACAGTAAACTTAATTAAACACATAATATTTTAAAAATTCTATCTATCATATACTTTTAAGACTTACTCAGGACCTTTAAATGACATTCTGAACCTTCTGATGGTTTTTCCTTATCCCTGTTCATTTGGACAAATCTTTCTTTACAAAATTGTTTCTCATCTAAAAGTACTCTTTCTCCTTTAGGTTTTTCTCAAACACAGAACTTAACACATTTTATATCATTTTTACTTCTTGACTTTGTAACTTGTATTTTAAAATAACTTTTATAAGAACTTTAAATTTAAATAAAATTGTCTTTTCAATTAACCTTATTTTTACTATATAGACCCATGAAGAAAGGCAATTTTAAACTATTTGTCTATACAAGTAACTTAAAGACACATCCAATTATGAAAGAGTTGAATGTAAGGCAGGATGAATCAGAGGAAGATTACTGCCCTTAAAATAGTGCCTGCATTTTAGTTAGAACTGGTTGAAATGAAATCTTGAAAACCTGTTTTTTCTATAAAGTAGTAGCCGAAGAGGAGAGGGGAGAAAGAAAAGAGAATAAGTGATTTCTCTATATTAACTCGATAACTTGAATCACTTTAAAGCTGTTTAAACACACACATAAGCAAAAAAAAAGCTTTAAATTAGGCAGGCCATAAATGTCAACTTAAATGCACATAGATGTCCTGGAATTCAAGAACAATCATAAATGCAAGACTAACAGACATACACACGAAGACACATAAAAACAACTAGAGTGCACTCATACAAAAACCCTTTTAAACCATATGTAAGTTAGAATTTTCCCTAGGGTAGTAACAAGAAAAGCTCAGGGCCTTTAATCTTTGTGCAAATCACAACAGATCTCTATAAACCTCCTATTCTAAGATGTACCATCCCTTTCTTGCTAAAGACCAAAATAGAATCCAAATTTCCCTTTTAGACAAACTGCAATTCTGAGACATCTTAATGTTAAATTTGGCCAAATATTAGAAGAAAGACAGAAGGAAGAAAAGACAGAAATGGTGCCATGCATATCTGGATCTGTTCCCTTTATTCAAAACAACTAATCTACCTTCCCAGACCTTATTGCTGGGTCCTGGACTTCCCCATCCTCTAGGAGTCCCCTTACTAGGCATATTGAGATACATGACTAGTTAAGAGCAGGATCTTCACTTAAAATGGTTTCTTTTAAGACTTCAGATTCACCCCTCACAGGTGCTTTTTAAATGATGTCTAATAATAGTTTACCTTGTACTACAGCAACTGTGTTATTAGTCAAACCTTTTAAAGAAAATTTAGGGAGCCTAGTTTTTTGTGGAAAGCTGGAATCCTATATCCTCCTCTGGAAAAAGGATACAGGATACATGAGTCCAGCCACTTAATTTACACCAAAAATCAGGGTTTTTTTAAAATCACAATCTGCGTGATATGCTAGGAAAAAGGGATTATATCACCAATGAAACTGGTGATATCTGGCTATCTTAGAAAGCATGGGAAAGCTAGAATGAATTAGCCTGTCAATTTCATTCATTAAGCCTGTTAATTTCAGAGGAGGAGCCCCTTATAATCATAAAAAATAAAGCACCCAAATCCCTTATTGAATCCATAACAGAACCCAAGAAGGGGGCTGTCTCATTGCCTTTTAGCTAATGTGTCAACCTGGCAAACTAAGGTCCCAATTTTAAACCCATGGGCATTTGTAGGAAATAAAGAAAAGCTTAGGCAGGACATTGAAATTCCCTCTCCATTAGTAGACAGTTTAGATAGATTAAGAGACTTAGAATTAGTGGAGAACAATCCAGGAGAGAAGTGGCTCTAAACCTCAGCCACATGACGTTTAGATTAGTTTCACTTTCCTTAGACCTCTTTTTACTTGCAGTGTTCCCCATCTTGGTGTATCTGGTTGGTAAGAAACACCAGTAGATGCTCAACCTACCTAATTTCCAGGAGGTGTCTCACACACTACACCATGCACTTCATCCACCTTCAAGGATTCCCTCACAGGACAATATCCAGTTGGAAGTGCTACTTAGAAATAAGCAGGTCAGTATAAGCCCCCAACTAGGTCACTATGGACTGCCATTATCACTGGATATCTACAGAACTGTGGATTGGGTTCCACAATCACCCCATGTCCGAGACACATTTCATTCACTCTCACACAACCTCGAAGAATCTCCCCAACCACCATGGAATATACTGCCAGTCAATTGCATTTCTTACCTTCCTTGGTCTGTGACCAGAATTTCTTGGTCACCACAGTGCTTGCAAAGGCCCCTTTTCCTGTGTTACCAAGAAATTCAGGCCTGGAATGGATTTCCAGTCCAAGAGCATTGTTCTTTCATACCCCAAGGCCACCACCACAAGTCAGAGGGACACATCTCCCCCGGTGGAAGGGGCTTTTGAGTACCTCTTCCAGATGAGATTATCCCAGATGAGCACCCGAATTGTTATAAATAAGTTCCCTGAAGACACTGGAGTCAAAAGCGAAGACACAGAAATGGAGAATTGTCTTGGCAAGGCAAAATTTACTTCTCCAGAAGGGTTTGAGGGCACATGGGCACAGCATACTCAAAGGGGCAGGGCAATCTGTCCTGCCTCTTAACCTGGATTGGTCCAGATTAAAAGTTCACAGTCTTCTCAGTTGGCTGAAATTCTATACTAACTTTGGGGAGGAGTTAAGATACACAGCATAGAGGTCAACTTTTGTGGGCAAAGGGGCTTAGCAAGAATGCAGAAGGAGAACCCAGAACTATACTCAATGCAGGTAATTAAAATGGATACCCACACCTTGACAGAAAAGACTGCTGTCTCAAAAGCCCCCAGACCACAACTTGGATGGTACCTCACTTGCAGACTTGGAGTCTCTCAGCTACCTTTCTTACCTGTATTTTAGATTCTGGACTCAATATACCACCAGTGTCCTTAGCTGTAAGTTAAAAACTACTAAAACCCATTTTGTTTAAATGACAACAGGTGGCTGACACTGTTGTATTAGCAGATATGTTTAGCAGATTAGAGTCTAGAAGGAAGGAGATAAGTCCAACATGGAAAGCAGATGTGCAAACCTCTCACAAGCAGTCACACAGGGTGAAAGGTTTCTAAAGAAGCCACCGAAGGCTAAATATCTGCCAAAAAGGTTTGAGAAAATACCAAAGTGGGAAAGCTGATACATGAAATCAATGTGGCCTCATCATGTGACACTGTTTTACTTTTGTCTGAGTTTTGTTTGTTGCATGGAGATTATCTCCAGTGAACATGACCAGGGCTTGGCACAGAGTAGTTGGTTCCATCTCTACTCACAGAATTACTTAAGACACAAAACAAGTTTCACAAAGCAATGCCTAGAGGTTGTTTGTTTTATTTTTTAATGAATAAACCAACCCAAAGTCACCTCTTTTGTGACTCAGAGTGAATTTTTCTTAGGGTGCACTAAGAATGGGGATTGTACATCTTTAAAATGGATTTGTGGAAGAGGGAAGCACAGGGCGAGTAAATGGAAATAACGATCTGATGACATCACACGGGATAACATAGTTCCCATTGCAGCTTTACCATTCAGCATTCCAAGTGGCATAAATAGGACCTATTTTTAAGGTTGTTCTGAATGTTAAATATAAAAATATACAAAAAAATCCTCAGGGCAGAAACTACATATACATGCAGCTATTTTGTTCTTATGATAATAGTTATATTAGTATTATATCATTAATCTGCTCAAAGCTGATATTAAATCTGGGTGACCCCTAACTTCAATCTGCTCCCCATACATAATTCACTGGAGATACCCAATGCAACATGAAATCTTTGGTGATCTTTATTTACTGCCATTCATAGGCTTCCCACTTTGGCCTAGAGTTAACTGGGAATTAGTAAGGGGATTTCAGGGTCTAAACCTACTTATTCCTAGTGTAAACCCAACTGAGCAGTTGTCCTTACAGGCTTGCTGTGATCACTGTAGGGAAGGCACTATGTTATGAACTTTATATCCTCCGGAGCCCAGCAGAAATCTGGCACATGACCATCAATAACAAATGACTGGCATACAGCCCATGCCAAATCCTTGGTGAGCATCCAGGCTATCATGCCTTGCACTTACAGAAGCAGGTTGAGAAGTGTTCCCAGAGGTCTCAGAGGCCTAGACCAGAAGGTGTCTCAACTTTCTGGAGTCCCAACAAACCAAACCCCACCACTTGTCTTCCCAAAACAATGGTGAAGAAAAAGCAATGGTGAAGAAAGGAATTTATTCAATATAGGTATATCAAGAAGACAAGGGGGACCAAGCGACCTTGACCCTGAGTCAAGGGTTCTGACATGAGGTACAGTTTTCACTAGCGTCAGAACTGGATCAGTGGGGAGTCTTGATCTGGTTGATTATGATCTCAGGTATGACTCTGTGAGACCTGGAGAAGTCCTTGTGGCTACAGGTCAATTCTTTCCTGAGATGAGATGATTGCTCCTGGCATGGGGCAGCCTCAATTCCTGGCAGAGGGTAATTGTTCCTGCTTAGGGGGCTGTTCCTTGAATTTTATTACTCTCTTATTTCTTATCTTAGTGCTTTCAGTCTTAAAGGGTGACAAGAGAGGTTAGGCAAATTTAGGGATACTCAAGCTTCTATTACTGTTTTTTTCCCCTTCTTTTCTTAAGTGATTAATGCGCATGTGCAGAGCTCCTCAGGATTCAGGCACAAAGTTTTAGGGAATAAAAAAGCGTCAAAAGGGAAATGAAGGTAGAGATGCTAAGCTTTTATTCTGCTGTTCGTTACCCTTGGGGCATCTGCAGCCCCAAGAGATGACTCCATGCTTTCAGCAACAGCAGCCTGAGTCTTGTTTACAGAAGCACTTATGGAGAAGAGAGTGTCCCAGCCAATACCCGCAGTGGAAGCGGGCAATGTGCCAGCATAACTCTCAAGCTCTTGCTGGGGTGCAGCAACCCGGCCGTGCGCACCCCTGGACAGCGGCACCAGGAAGGGAAGGAATAGCAGGACCGGGCAGGGAGGTGCGTGGGACCTGGGGTGGGGCCTCTGTTGACTACAGTGGACCACAAGCCCGGCTTCCTACGGGGTGCAGTGCTGTCCTGAGGTGGTGAGGGCGCGGGTGCAAGTGTAGGACTTAGGACATCTGGGCCTGACAGGTGAGCAGTGGTGCAAAATTGGTCCGAGCTCCTGGGCACCAGCTGAACATGTGACCCTGTAGACTATGTCCCTCGCTTGGGGTGCGGGACAAGGACCGCTGGGTTTCTAGGCGCGAAAAAGAGTGCTTCAGAAGTGTCAGGAAGTATTCACGCAGCTCTTGCTGTTTGCCCACAACCTGAGAGCTTGAGGGTTTGTTCTTCTGGGAAAAATTATTTTAACTGCCAACAGACCCAACTCTGAGCACCGAGCTGATTTCTTTCTAGCACATGACCTTCTTTTATGGTAATTTTCTCTCCAAAGAACCTGTACCTTTCATCATGATGAACATTTTAAGTTAAAATTGCCAATACAACCCTCAAAATGCAAGTTTATTGAATAAAGTTGAGAAATGCAATATACAGATAAAAAATGCATCCACCTTAATAAAAACATTCATGTATTTACAAAGTTCAGTGACTTCAGTTTTCATATGCAGAGGTTCTGACAGGAAAATGGTATTACTGTTTAGGTGAACAGTCACACAAACACATTAAGATTTCACTTTAAGTTAACTAATGAGCCTATGCTGTCCCTACACAGACACACCTTCCACACCTTCTAGTGCCAGTCACTCCCCTTAGGCACTCACAAGTTCTCATGTTCTTTGTAATGGTTCACAGTGAGGATTACTGACTGGGAATTACAGTACAAAGTTTCAATATCCCTTCATTTACAGAACCACCCTCCCATCTGACAAGTGTAAGAGGCCTCAGGTTAGAGTGTATGGGAGAGAGTAAATGCATAAATATTTAGTGGAGGGAAAGAAAGGTATGCAAAATTTTCACACATTTCTCCATATTCTCAGCAACACTGCTATTTTCTGATTTGAGAAATTAGAACTGCTATTTTCTTGTTTATCTTAATGCTTATGTGGCTCCTGGTACAGATGAATACATGCTTGTTCATCTTTGGTGACTTAGGACATTTTTGGTTTTGGAGTATGCAGATCTGACACTTCAGGCCATTTTGTTTTTCTACTACTTGTCAGCTCCCTGAGAGTGGCCAGAGAATCTGAGTCCTGGAGGTTACAAAACAAAAAAGTACATTTTCCCATACTCCTCTCCTAGCAGATGACTGGGAAAGACCACAGACAATTTGGGGGAGGATTGGGTTTTCTGCTCTCCTCTAGGCTACTACTTTGTGGGTCTTGGGTAGGATTTGAGGCATCCATTTGCTGGCCTGGATTGCAGTGTGAGGTGACATGTTCCGAGTTCCAGTGCAGTGGCCTCCTTGGTTCCTGCTTCCTGGCTGTGGAGGTAGATACTTCCTTGGTGGGCCAGTTCTGTGCTGCTGCTTCAGCAGAGGTACCTGAAAGTCTTTCAATTATGTGGTGACATAATTCCCTATATTAAATTCTCTTCTATAGTTTCTACCTAGAGCCACTTCTGTATTTGCAAATGCCTCTTAAGTGTTAAGTAATTTTTCTTTGTGGATATAATTTCATATCATTTTTAAAAGCTGAAACCTTTTGTCTTATGGTATTTATAGACCCCATGCAGTTGTAGGAAATAATATTGAGAGATACTATGTAACCTCAGCCTGACTTCCACAATAGTAACATTGTGCAAAATGGAATATGATAGCCGAGACACTGATGTTGACACAGTCAAGACTCCAACATTTCTATCACCACAAGGACCCCCCAGCTGTCCTTTGATATTTGTACACTCTTTCCTCCCTGCCCATTTCCCTAACCCCTGCCAACTGTTAATTTTTCTTTCTTTTTGGGGGCGTTGTGGCATGGCTAGCAAGAGATTGAACCTAAGGCCTTGGACTTGCTAGGCAAACATTTCACCATTGAGCTATATCCTCTGCCTAGCAATTTTGTCATTTTGAAAATGGTGTATAACTTCTATTACACAGCATGTAATTGTTGAAGATTGGTAATATTCACTCAGCATAATTCTACCAATAGTTTGTTTCCTGTTATTGTTGAGTGGAGTTGCACAGTATGAATATCCACTGTTCACCCACAGGATATATGGGTGGTTTCTAGTTTGGGGCTGTTGCAAAAAACAAGCATCATTGTCATCAGAGAACATACTCTGTATGGTATCAGGTCTTTTAAGTTAATTGAGTTTTGTCTTAGGAGCCTGGGTATGTTTTATGTTTCATGGCACTTGAAAAGAACATATATTCTACTGTTGTTGGGTGTCAGCTGGGTTGCAAAACTTTCCGGAGGCACTAAGGGATAACATACTTCCTTCTTTCCAGAATCCAGACACTACCCACATCTCTTGATTCACCAGGGCCCCTGGCCTCCATCTATTATGCATCCTCTCTGGTCATTGACTTCTTTAACCAGAGTAGACAATCCAAACATTAGACATTCCAGCAGATAAGTTTCCCTTGCTCTAACGATGCATGTGATTAGATTGTGTGCACCTGGATAACCCAGGATAGTTCTGGGTAATCTTTGCATCTCAAGGCCCCTAACTTTAATTAATATCTGCAGAGTCCTGTTGCCAGATAAATTAACACACTCACTGATTCTGGGTCAGGACTTGGACATTTTTATGAGGCCATTGTTTTGCCTGCCACTCCATCTTTTTACTTTTGAACTATTTAGTTATGTTTCTTGCCACTGTTAAACACCCTTTATGAAGTGCCACTTCCATTCTGTGTGCTGTTTCCTTGTTGAAGCATAATTTAGGGTAGTACTGTCTACATTTGCCCCTGTAGTGTGGATGGTGCAATTAAGCACAAGTACAATCCTTGTTGCATCAGTAATGCCTCATTTCCAGGAATGGATACTGGCATGAGACTCAGACAGTACAGAGGCCAAAACCCAATTTGACTTTCTCATCTATTGAATGGATTAGTTTACAATGACAGGCTGTCTTAGGACTTCACGTGGGTGTCTTATGGTGGCTATGCCTGCTCCAAAAAGGTTTGGAAATCAGCAAATGTTTATATATGTGGAAATTCCCAGCAAAAAAAAAATGTCAGTAAAGTTTGGTGTTTGGATCTTTAGGTCATGTTGTTCATTCAGTCTTAGAACTTAGCCTGTGTATCTGCTGAAATGTCTACTCTTTTGATTGGCTGTATTTTTTTTTATTTTTAGGGATTCATCTTCATCCTTATCAACTGGAGGGTTCACTTGGTTAGCCCAATGCTTCCATTGTCAAAATGGGCCTGGGTAAGACCTGTCAGGTATGTTACTAATGACACTCTTTACCTCACTTAAATACCTATTCCCAGATCATAGCTATCTTTAGCTGCTAGCTACAATATTTGTATATTAGTATATGAAATGCCTACACTTTTAAAATAAATCATAACCTTGATTTTTCTAGTTATGGGGTGGGTTGAGTTACGTCACCACTTGTATCTAAACTGGCTTTTGACAAGCATCTGTGAGACGCCATGCCTAAGCTGGGAGTGCCATTAACGGGCCCAGCCCAGTGCTTTTTTCTGACCTCTGATGAAGTACACTGAGAGGTTTCACTTATACACTATGGCTTCTCAGGCAGACAAACCTGGTTCTAGTATAGGAACTGAGAACTAGGAACTAGAACAAAGATCAGTTTCTCTAGAAGTCAAGTGAACAGTGCTTGGACCAGTAATAGGTATTCCCTATAGCCAAGTGTGCCTCAGTTATTGGAATTACCCTGCTCACATCATTCAGCACAAACTAATGCCACTTGTCCTTTGCTTGTCCACCTCTATTTTAACTTCTCTTAAAATATACCAAATTTTTTTTGCTAAAACTTTGTTTTGAATTTTTGTATCTATGTCATAAAGTATATTGGTCTATAATTTCTTTTTTTCAATACTTTTTCCTGGTTTTAGTATTGGGTTAAAGCCAGGCTCATAGAATGAGTTGAAAAGTATTACCTCTTCTTCACTTTTCTTCCTTAAATGTTTCCTAGTGACTTATTAGTGACTCGAAATTTCTTATGTAAATATATTTGGCTTATGGTAATAAAAGATAAACTCTCTTTAAATTTTATTTAAATGTTATTCTCAGAGAAAGCTAAACAGAATGGTTTTCATCCAGTTTAGTCCTAGATGGTTGCTGGGAGCACAGTTGGGCTTGGAAGCTATACATAATTTAAAACATATTTTCATTATAAAGTTAATATAGTAGTATTTTTTAAATTACCTGCTACTCTGTAAGCATCACATTCTCACTACAGCATGAGTAGCAATATTTATTTTACAAGGTACAAAATTACAGTTCTCATATAGTCCATATACTTCATATATTGTTAATCTAACTCTACCAGTGTAACTTTGCATTTTATTATATCTTCACAATCATTCTCTACTGGCTACATTAATCAAGAGAATTTATTATAGTTTACATAAATGTTATACAGATGAGGAATGGTGAGTTCCCTCCTTCTGTGGTATTTAAATTAATCTTGATGTGAACATCTTTGGGGGTATAGATTTCTCAGCATTTTGAAATATGCTTAGGATAGATTTTTTTTCAGAAATAACTCAGCATTTGGGGGTGGAGGCTTCTCACAGATTTCTGTTTACAAAGATGGTTATTTTTTCTGTATATCACACCAACTACAAATCATAGTTGTATGCAGGCATCACCTCAAAAAATGCCTATTTGGCTTTATAAAGGCTTTCATTTTATGCCTTTCCTTCAGCTTTTGAGGGTAATTTATCATTCATTTTTCCCACTAGAATGTGCTCTAGGAGAGCAAAGGGTCTTGTCTGTTTTGTTTCCTGTTGTATAACTGGAGCTTAGAAGAGTACCTCACCAATAGAACACACTGTACAAATACACATGGAAGGCAGGAAATCAGTAGGGGAAGGAAAGAGGAAGTTGGGAAGGAAGGCACAGAAGAAGAAAGGAATCATCCCCATCTATGGGTGTCATGAGCAACAGAGAGACACCTTCCATGGGTCATGCTCTCTGTTGCTTGGCACATTGGGCTTTATGCTTTCAGTTTCCTGATCATGTCTATCAGGTGAGTTGTTTTCATTGATTTCTGATTTACATGACTATTGAGCCTTATCGCTTGCTAACTACTAAACTAATTGAACACCATAAATTCCTTTGGCAACTTTACTGAGGCTTACATGAATTCTCTCTGGGAATGAGTTACTCTCCTAATGTGTAGAAGACTGTACATTATTTCTTTGTAAAGCAAGTTGAATATAAGAATTTGTTCCCTGTGGTTGTGGACACTTTGTGGTTGTTTCTTATGGGGAGATGTGATCCAAACTGACTTCTTATGGGTTCCAGACTATTGTTTCCTTCATTTACTTGGAAGGAAGATTGAATGATGAAGGACCGTTTCTGATTCTTTGCCCCTTGTCTGTTCTGAGGAACTGGATAGAAGAGATGGAGAGGTACAGAGTAGATGTAGCTGAAATATTATTGCTTATATTGATTAAGATAGTTTTCTGGATGATGTGTAAAATATAACAGTTCACTTGTCATTACCAACGAGGTTATTTATTCTACAAAGCCCTGAACTTAAGCAAGGTATGTAGACACTGAGGATCTGATGGTGGAGGTCTGCTGGATTTTATTCTTACTATTTGGCAGTTTATTTATTTACTTATTCATTCATTTATTTATTTTGTAACATGGAAATTGAATCCCCCAACCTTGCACTTGCTAGGCAAGTGTTGTACCACTTGGTAATGCTCCAGCCCTTTTGCTTGTATATTGTTTTTGAAATATGGTTTCAATAACTTTGATTGATCTGGAACTTTTCATCCATCCTCCTGCCATTATCTCCCGGGTAGCTAGGATTACAGATATGCACCATCATGCCCAGGACAGTTTGGCAATATAAAGACCAGTTTAGACTTTTAGTAAATTTTGTTGAACTAAAAGGGAAAACAAGCCTGGCATGATTATACATGTGTATAATCTCAGCTACTCAGGAAGCAGAGGTAGGAGAAGGGCAAGTTCCAAATCATCCTGGGCAAAGCTGGTGAGACCTTATCTCAAAAGAGCTAGAGGCATTTTGTTTGCCTAGCAAGTACTAGGCCTGGTTCAGTCCCCAGTAGTGCAAAAAAAAAGAGGAGAAACTATTGTTTTCATAGTAAAATAGGAAAACTATTGTTTTCATTGGTTTTGAAACATTAGTTTAAACTAATGTTTAAAAAGTGCTTAATTTTTAGAGCCAACACTTAGCCATCTTAGATCCCTCTACCTGTTTACATGGTACCTCACCCTGAGATTGAACTCTAGATGCTTTTGGAGCTCAAGACACTCTGGGTGCAAGTCCTCTTGAGGTGTACCTGTTGTAACCCTCCTATGAAATGTAATTTTCCAGATTCGCACACCCTGTCCCATGGCTCTAGTATTTGGATTCACCTTCCTCTTTTCTTGGATCCAGATTTGCTCCACGTCTTTCCTATGTAACATAGGCAGGTGACAAGGAGGAGAGAGTCCACCTTCAGCAAGACCTAAATCAGAAGCCACTTTTTCATGTGCTACTGACCACCTATGAGGTATGCCTTCCTTTCTTTCTAGAAAGAATCCCCAACCTGATCCTTTACAAGATGTTGAAGCCTCTGAAATTTTCTTAAAAAAATTTTTTTGAGAGCACATGAAAGCAGGGGCAACCCCAAGTCCTAGGCGTTAGGAGGGGAACCCAGACCCTCATTTGGAGGAACTTGAGTGTTCCATTTGGGCCGCGGTGGGGATTCGGCCAATCCCCAGGGAGATTCATTCTGGGAATCTCGCAAAGAGGACCACAGGGTCCTATTGGGAGAGACTTTCCTCTCATTTGGGCTTGAGCATTTTAGGAACCCTGGCGCCAGGTGAAGAACTAATTAAACTAGTCGACCGACCACCCGTCAAGTGGACGCCTTTCGGCCTGATATCCCAGTTGGACGGTGAGGAGGTTGAATGGGGTGCGCACCAGTGTGAGAGAAGGACCGGTCCGAGCGAGTGCTGGAGAGTGTTTTGTGTGTGTGGAATTATTGTTGTCTTCACCCTTTTTGTTCTCTCTCTCTTGGTGGTTGATTCTCCTTCCACAATGGGACAGGGACAAACAACCCCAAAGTCTTTGATCCTTTCTCACTTTTCAGAAGTTAAAGAAAGGGCCTTAAATGCGGGTCTGGTCATCAAGAAAGGTAAGTTCAACACCTTTTGTTCTACAGAGTGGCCCACCTTTGGAGTCGGGTGGTCCATTCAAGGTTCCCTCTCCCTAGACATGATCACTAAGGTTAAAGCAGTCATTTTTCAGCCAATCGAGGCCATCCAGACCAAGCTCCTTACATTTTGGTTTGGGAGGATCTGGTGAGGAACCCTCCCCCTTGGTTAACAGTTTTTCTGACCCACCCCTCCAGTTCGGCCCCCGGGGCTAAAACCCCAGTCACGCCCGCCTTGGTCATAAAGGAGGAGGAAAAACTTCCTCTTCCCACCTTGACCGGTCCTCAAATTAGGGCATCTCCTTCACCATCTCCAGTCTTACCAGAGAGTTCCCCCCTTTACCCATCCCTCGCAGGGGCAGAGGAAGATCGGCCGCCTCCATATATGACTCCCCCTAGCCAAGCCAGTGCCCCGGAGGAGGAAATTTCCTCATCCTCCTCAACAGGACTGGCAGCAGGAGGAAGAATGGGTCGAAGACTTCGCCCCCGAGGGATCCGGGAAAGGGAAGGGGAAGACGGGCCCTCCTCATCAACACAGGGGGAGGAAACTGTCCCTACACTTCCAGTCCGGATGGTGGGCCAAGGGGGACCGGGAGGAGGGCAACAGTTTCAGTACTGGCCTTTCTCCTCCAGTGATCTATATAACTGGAGGACGCAGAACCCGCCCTTTTCTGAAGACCCCAAGTGTCTCATAGATCTCTTGGAGTCCATCATGCATACACACCGTCCCACTTGGGATGACTGTCATCAGCTGCTCAATACTCTTTTTACGACGGAGGAACGAGAGCGCATCCTCAACGAAGCGAGAAAAAACGTCTTGGGGGATAACGGGAGACCCACAACTCTCCAACCAGCCATAGACGAGGCTTTTCCCCTACGCCGCCCTGATTGGGATTTCGGGACCGCAGAAGGTAGGGAGCGTCTTCGGATCTACCGCCAGACTCTTATGGCTGGTCTCCGAGCGGCCGCTAGAAGGCCCACCAATTTTGCAAAAGTGAAAACAGTCGTTCAAAGGGAAAACGAAAGCCCGGCCAGTTTCTTAGAGCGCCTCTATGAGGCATACCGTCAGTACACCCCTATTGACCCTGAGACAGACCTCCACCGGTCTGCTGTGGTACTCTCATTCATCAATCAGGCAGCTCCAGACATTAGGAGAAAACTCAATAAGCAGGAAAACTTAGGGGAGATGACTATAAGGGAAATGCTACAGGTAGCGGAAAAGGTCTTTACCGCTAGGAAAACTCCAGAAGAAAGGGAAAAAAGATGGAAAAAGGAAGACAGGGAGGCCCAGGAAAAATTGAAAAAGGAGGACCGGGAGTTCCAGGCTAAGAAAAACCAAAAGCAACAGAGAGAAATGGCCCGTATTTTTCTAGCGGGTGTCCGGGACCAACCCAGGAGAGGGGGCCATGCCAGAACCCCGGATAAGGAACACTGTTTTTACTGTAAGGAAACTGGGCATTGGAAGAGAGAATGTCCTAAGTTAAAGGGAAGAAGAGGGTTTAAAAGGAGACCGGGGGAAAACAGGAAAAGGGAATGAGCAGTAGAGCAGGCCAGAGTCCTCCTAGCCGGAGAAGAGGACTGAAGGAGACGGGGCTCGGACCTCCTCCCCGAGTCCTGGGTAACAATACATGTGGAGGGGAAGCCGATGGGGTTTATGGTGGATACCGGCGCCCAATATTCGGTTTTAAACAAGGCACATGGATCTTTAAACAAGGCACCAACAAGTGTTGTTCAGGGGGCCACCGGTATGCAGTTATGTACATGGACTACCAAAAGAAAGGTAAACTTAGGAAAACACCAGGTCACACACTCCTTCTTGGTCGTCCCTGAGAGCCCCGCTCCCCTGCTCGGACAGGACCTACTCACCAAAATAGGGGCCCATATCCATTTTAAACCAGATGGAATAATTGTGACTGGTCGAGAAGGGAGCCCGATTCATGTCTTGTCCCTATCATTGGCTAACGAGCATCGTCTGTTTGAGAGTCAACAGAAACCAGGAGGGGACATGACTCATTGGGTAAAAAGATTTCCCACGGCCTGGGCAGAGACCGCAGGAACCGGCCTCGCCAAACACCTCCCGCCTGTAGTTATACAATTGAAGGCTTCTGCTCTCCCCATTCGGGTGAAACAGTATCCTATGCCTGAGGAGGCCCGAAGAGGCATAGCCCCTCATATCCACAGGCTAATAAAGGAAGGAGTACTGCGGCCTTGTCAGTCTGCCTGGAATACTCCTCTGCTCCCCGTCCGAAAGCCGGGAAGTGGGGACTATAGGCCTGTGCAAGACCTACGAAAGGTAAACGAGCAGACGGAGGACATTCATCCCACCGTTCCGAATCCCTATACCTTGCTCAGCCACCTACCCCCCTCGCAAGTATGGTATACAACCCTTGATTTAAAAGATGCTTTCTTCAGCATTCCATTGTCAGAAATTAGTCAGCCGCTATTTGCTTTCAAAGGGCAAGAAGATGGGGGCCAATCCGGACAGCTCACTTGGACCAGACTGCCGCAAGGATTTAAAAACTCTCTCACCCTGTTTAATGAGGCCCTGAGCCAGGACCTGGAACCTTTTCGTCGGGGCCACCCACGAGTCACTCTATTACAGTATGTTGATGACTTACTGTTAGCGGCAGAAACCCGAGAGGAGTGCATCAAGGCTACTGAACACCTGCTAACGGAATTAGGTGAGCTGGGGTATCGGGCAAGTGCCAAAAAAACTCACATCTGTAAAAGGTCAGTGACATATTTGGGTTATCGGATTGCAGATGGGGCAAGATGGCTGACTGATGCCATAAAACAGACTATTCTGGCTATCCCATCCCCGACATCCACTAGGGGGGTGAGAGAATTCCTGGGCTCCACGGGGTTCTGTAGACTCTGGATTCCAGGATTTGCAGAAATAGCCAGACCCCTATATGAGGCTACCAAAGAAGCTCCAGATTGGAGTTGGGGAGAGAGAGAACAACAGGCTTTTGTTCAGCTAAAAGACGCTCTTTTACAGGCCCCTGCCTTAGCCTTGCCAGATCCTACAAGACCATTCACTCTGTTTGTAGATGAGAAAAAGGGGGTAGCCAAAGGAGTCTTGACCCAACAGCTAGGTCCCTGAAAGAGACCAGTGGCATACTTTTCCAAGAAATTAGACGCAGTAGCGGCAGGATGGCCCCCCTGCCTCCGCATCATAGCAGCCATTGCCGTGCTGGTGAGAGAAGCCAATAAACCCAGAGGGCCCTCTGGGTAACAGCCCCTCACCTGGTGGAGGGAATCCTTAAACAACCCCCTGGGAAATGGATGACGAATGCCAGGCTCACTCACTACCAGGGGCTCTTGTTGGATTCCCCTCGGATCACATTCACAGATCCCATAGTCCTGAAACCTGCCACCTTGTTGCCTAACCCGGAACTGCAGACACCTGTCCATAACTGCAAAGAATTCCTCTCCGAAGTTACACAGGTACGGGCTGACCTAAAGGATACCCCCCTGTCCGGCTGCAAATTAAACTGGTACACGGATGGAAGCAGTTTTTTCCAAGATGGAGCCCGAAGGGCAGGGGCAGCTGTAGTCGACCAAGAAGGAAATACGGTATGGAGTAGCGCCCTCCCACCCGGAACATCAGCCCAAAAAGCAGAATTAATCGCCTTGGCAGAGGCCCTGGAGAGGGCAAAAAGAAAGCGAGTCAATATCTACACCGATAGCCGCTATGCTTTCGGTACCATCCATGTTCACGGGGCCATCTATCGCGAAAGAGGATTCTGCACAGCAGAAGGAAAACATCTAAAGAACCTAGCCGAAGTCCAGCGTCTATTAATGGCAGTGGAAAAACCGAAGGCAGTGGCAGTGATGTATGTCCCAGGCCACCAGTCTGCCAAGATGCCGGAAGCTATCGGTAACAACAGAGCAGATCAAGAAGCAAAGAGAGTAGCAATGGTGAGTCCTCCCATGGAGACAGGGCAACCTTCCACGGTTGCGGCGATAGACATACCGGTCCCAGAGCTCCCTCCGCTACCCCCCTGACCAGAATACTCCACAGAGGATTTCACTTGGATGAGAGCCCACTCCCCCTTTAGAGAAGGGGAAGACGGATGGAAAAGCGACTTGGAAGGCAAGTTAATTCTGCCTGAAAAACTCGGACGATTCCTGTTGGCTAACTTACATAAGTCCACCCATTTGGGGCAGAGAAAATTACTAGACTTGTTAACATCTGCGCAGCTCCAATTTCCGAACCAGACCATAGCAGTCCGCCAAATTGTGGAAGATTGTGCCAGCTACACAGTCATAAAACCAGGACGAAGGGAGGGGCACCATACAGGTACTCGGGAACGGGGGAGGACTCCGAAAAGAAGTTGGGAAGTGGATTTTACTGAGGTAAAACCGAGAAAGTTTGGGTACAAATATTTGCTGGTATTTATAGATACCTTTTCAGGCTGGGTGGAGGCTTTTCCTACAAAGAAAGAGATGAGTCAAGTAGTGGCAAAGGCTTTGCTAGAGGAAATCATACCCAGATATGGGGTGCCCGAGGCAATTGGGTCAGATAACGGTCCGGCTTTTGTTAATAAAGTCCTGCAGGGACTAGCCCAGACTATGGGGGCCAATTGGAAGCTACATTGTGAATATAACCCCCAGAGCTCAGGGCAAGTAAAAAGGATGAATAGGACACTAAAGGAGACCTTAGCCAAATTGGCCCTGGAGACTGGCGGTGATTGGGTGACGCTCCTTCCCTTGGCCATCTTCCGAGTCCGGAACTCCCCTTATGTCCATGGGCTAACCCCCTTTGAGATCTTGTATGGGGCTCCACCCCCCATCATTCAGAGGACCTTAAGCCCAGAACTAGGTGATCTGGCCCCAAATTACCTGACCATGTTGCAGGCTTTAGCTAAAGTGCACCAACGGATTTGGCCCTTAATTCGAGCATACCACGCTGTTAAGAGGGACCCGGCTCCGGAACATGGCATAGTCCCGGGTGACATGGTATGGGTTAAAAGGCATCAATCCAAAACCCTAGAGCCTAGATGGAAAGGACCTTATGTTGTACTGTTTACTACCCCTACCGCCCTCAAGGTTGATGGCATCGGACCTTGGATCCATTACTCCCACGTGCGTCGAGCCAATCATCAGAAACACGAAGAGGCCAGAGAGTGGACTGTACGGCGGCACCCAGACAACCCATTAAAGCTGAAGCTCTTGCGGCCCCAAAAACATGCAGAGTCTTCAGGAACCAACACGAATAAACTAGATGATCTCCCTGATCCTGCTCACTGCCCAGAGCGGGAGCCTTGCTGAAACCAACCCTCACCAGCCTTATAAACAAACCTGGATACTTACCGATGGGGAGACACACACCACCCTCAATGAGACCACTCACATCACCCCCTTGGGAACTTGGTGGCCAGAACTACAATTCTGCTTCAAAGACATCAATCCTGCCTACAAGGCCGCTGCCCCGGACATAGCTCAACGCTGGGGTTTTTATGCCTGCCCAGGACACCAAAAGAACAAAGACTGTGGGGGGATACAACACTCTTTCTGTAAGTCATGGGCATGCGTCACATCTAACGATGGTGACTCGAAATGGGCTGTATCAAAGCCAGACCTGCTCACATTTGCATTTGTAAATGGGGCACCAAGGATAACACCCTGGAGAGGCAATGGGGGGGTGCCCGATTTTCATGGGGGGCACAGGTTTTGGGGGCCAAAGCCTTCCGAGTTCCAACCGGGGTTGCTGGCCCACAGATCTAGATAGAATCAAGGTCACTTTCACTGAAGCTGGCAAAAAGGACACCCCTGGGTGGATACAAGAAAAGGTATGGGGACTTGTGTTTTATACAACTGGATATCCTGGCTCAACCATAGTAGTCAGATTAAAAATTGAGCCCACAGGGCCACCATCCACAGCATTAGGCCCTAATAGGGTACTTAGGCCACCCTATATAAAGCCACCTCCCCAACCTTCCACAACTCACCACCTTTCCTTTACCACAGCTCTGGTTAATGTAACAACTCCAAGACCATTAAAAACCCGCCCTCCCAGGGGAAACCCAAAACCCAGTCTCAGGACCGGGTCTAAAGACCCCCTCTGGGACATGGTGGATGCTGCATTCCTGACGTTAAACCACACCAACCCTAACATGACTACCTCCTGCTGGCTGTGCTACAATGTGAGGCCCCCATTCTATGAGGCAATAGGGCTAAATATCACCTATGATAACTCAACTAGTGACAACCCCACCCAATGTGCCTGGGGAAACCGTAAAAGAGGTTTAACCATATGACAGGTAAGTGGCCAAGGAACCTGCTTAGGAAAGGTGCCAAGGGATAGACAAGGTTTATGTACTGTTGTTACAAAAGGAAACAACAACTGGGGCAGCACTATTAAATGGGTAGTTCCAAAGGGCGAGGGATGGTGGCTATGCTCACGGTCTGGGCTCACCCCTTGCCTATCAACTAAGGTGTTTAACAGCTCCAAAGAATTTTGTGTCATGGTGGTTGTGCTGCCCCGCATCCTCTATCATTCAGAGGAGAGTCTATATTCATACTAAAATACAAAAATGGTTAAAAAAAAAAAAAGAGAGAGCCTATTTCTACTTTAACCATTGCTACCCTGCTTAGCTTAGGGGTGGCTGGGGCAGGGACCGGCATAGCCTCCCTGGCCACTCAACATAAAGGGATGTCTTCGCTGCGCGCAGCCATAGACAAAGATATAGAGAGAATAGAAACCTCCATTAGCCACCTAAAAAAATCCCTCACTTCCCTGTCTGAGGTAGTACTTCAAAACCGACGAGGTCTGGATTTGTTGTTCCTCCAAAAGGGGGGACTATGTGTTGCTCTAGGGAAAGAATGTTGTTTTTACGCTGACCATACTGGAGTTGTTCGTGACTCCATGTCTAAACTTCGAAAGAGTCTAAAACAAAGAAAACGAGAAAGAGAGGCCGGGGAAAGCTGGTTCGAGTCTTGGTTTAACCAGTCCCCATGGTTGGCTACCCTTTTATCTGCATTGGCAGGGCCAATAATAATCATCCTATTACTTGTTACCATAGGACGCTGGATTCTAAACCGACTTATGACTTTTGTCAAAAGTCGAATTAATACTATCCAACTTCTGGTCCTCCGCCAACAATATCAGGCTCTTCATCCCCTTGAGAATGATTCCTCAATTTAGGCCATAAGAAAAGGGGGGAATGAAAGGAATAGGAGGCCTCAGCGGGCCCCAACCCCCTTGTTGGAGAAACCAGTACCAAACACCCCGTGTAGATAAGATAAGCAATGCGGCAGGGCGTGGTTAGGGCATATAGAATGTGAGGAATGTGAGCGGGAGGTACGTGCAAGATGTGAGGTACATGCAAGATGTGAGGTACGAGCAAGATGTGAGGTACGGGCAAGATGTGAGGTACGTGCAAGATGTGAGGTACGTGCAAGATGTGCTCTGCCTGCTTGCCCAATGTTGATAACGAAAATATGCACACCACCGCGGTCTATATAAGATTTCCCCTAAAGAGGCTCAGGGTCGTGTTTTCCTAACCGGTCCTGCCTGTCCGTGTGGGAGCTCGACCCTGGCTAGCCAGCCCAATAAACTCTGCTTTGTTGATTGCATTCACGCCTGGCTCTCTGTCTCTCGGGGGAATAGGATTCCGGGTCCTAACAAGACTAAGTCATAGGTTTTATTACTTCTGTCCAGTGTTTTGTTTTGTTTCATTTAAGTGAGCATATTACCTTGATTTTCATGAGAAGACTGTATACTTTCCCTTTCTTTTTCTTTTTACCCATTTATTTATTCATTGAGTTAGTTAGTTAGTTACTTATTTTGACACTGCTGGGAGTCAAATCCAGGGCTTTGTACATGCTAAACAAGTGTTTACCATTGACCTACCCCTCCCAACCCCTCTTTATACTTTTTTTTTTGACTCAGGTCCTTGTGTTTGCTAGGCCGATGCTTTATCACTTGAGCCTAGCTCCCAGCCCCATTTTCTTTCTTAATATCTAATTTATCGTTTTTTGGTCTCTCACTGGGAAAGAACTGTTCTGAGAATTATTGACAATAACAGGAAACTAAGTCATGGAGCACCCCTAGGAAGACATAAAATGCAATACAGGGATAAGAAGCACCAGAAACCCACAGAGCAGTGCTGTGTTTGAGAAGTCTCAAAAGGCAATATGATTAGAATGTAAATGTTTTTAAGTACTTTATATAAATCATCCCATAAATTTATCAAAAACTATAGTAGGCAGGTATTATCAACTTTACAGTTGAGGAAAATAAGAGATTAGGCAGCCCACCAAGGCTCTGCCATGTGAGCAATGCCTCCAGGCTATTTGCTTTAGTTGTTCTTCAGAAAGGGTTTCCAATTTTTTGCCTGGGGCCAACCTGGACCTTGAACCTTCTACTGATTTGTTCCACCACACTCAGGCTCAGTTATTAAGCTATATTCTCACTAACCTTCTTCCTGAGTTAGCCTGGAATCACAAGAATCACAATCCTTTTGATCTCATCCTCCTGAGTAGCTGGCATTATAGACAAAAGCCACATTAATTTCTTAATTAATGGCAAGGCAGATATACAAACTCAGCACCCAGTGCTAGGGAGCCTCTTTTTAAGACAGCTTCTTAAAGTATCTAAACACACTGGCGAGTCATATTATTCAGCAGAAATACAGTCATTTTATCTCAAATAATCTGCTCTGAATGTATTTCTAGGTGGCTTGAAGAACCTAAGTCACAGAGGGACAGATATATTATTAATTCATAGTTGAAAACCCAGCAACATAGATGTATTTTTCAATATGTTTATTAAAGTTATATTGTCTACTTCTGCATGTTCCAAAAGCAGTAAGGAAACATAATCTCTGCACTAAAGAGATTTATTATGGATAGTGAAGGCTATGATGTTAGCAATATAAGAAATTTCAAATCTTTTGGACACTAGATTTGGAAAATCTTAGGACTGAGAGAATTAGCTCTCTTGGACTGTCTGTCATTCACTGTTGAAACTCCGTCCACCTCTTTCTCTCCAGGGAGCACCCTTAAGATTGTACTTTTATGAATGAGTCCACCCACTTCCTTTTATTGAGCTACAATCCAAATTTCTTGAAAAAAAGCATTTTTGGATCTGTGCATGTAAAAACCTAAGTGTCCAGTCCTTCATAATGGAATAGAATCTAACTTGTTTAGAATATCTCTGTACCACAGAGACTCACAGTTTATCTTAACTGCTATTCACCCTCATCTGCACCCTCACTTCTGTTGTACTTACATGCATCCCCTGCACTCTCCAGGGACTTCTTATACTCTCCTTGGACCACAGTTCTTCCTCCACCTGCACCACTTGCAGCAGGTGAATGGTAGCAGGATGCACCTATGCTCTCATCTGTCCTCTGAACTTTCTCCATAACTTCAGAGAAGGCAGGCTTCTCTGCACAAGATCTGTCTCTAATTTTTGAGGAAATTTTCTACCATGACCTCTATTTCACTTGTATGTATGTATACTTAGTTTTTAAATGTAAAATCTCATAATGTGATTGCATAATACTTAAAAATAAAATTAAAGGTAAAAATCTTATAACTTCTGCTTTGCTATTTTTTGTACAATTTTCACACTTTACAAAAGGATATATACCATATCTTTTAAAATCCCACTTCTTTTTTTTTTTGCAGTGCTGGAGTTTGAACTCAAGACCTCATGCTTTCTAGGCAGGCACTGTATAACTTGGGCAATTCCACTAGCCCTGTTTTGTATTGGGGATTTTTGAGATAAGGTCTCTTGAACTATTTGTCCAAGCTGGCTTCCAACTATGATCCTCCTGATCTCTGTCCCCCAAGTAGCCAGGATTACAGGCTTGAGCCACCATCACCTGCCAAAGTTCCACTTCTTTTACTATTGTGGCACACCTGTGTCCTAATCTTGTGGATTTGAATCTCAACTCTATATTTTTGACTTTGACCAAGTCACATAACCTGCCTGAACGTTAGTCTCCTTGTTAGCTGAATTATTTCTGCATGCTCTGTAGATACAAACCCATTGTCTGGCACAAAGTAGGAGGGTATAAATGTCTCCTTTCCCTTTCTATCTCCTTCCTTTCTGGGTAGGTTTTTTCCACCTTGGAAAGATATTCCCTTTTACTAACTTATCCACATGTTATTTTATGCACATAGTTGCCCCTCAGATAGAGAGATGGTTCTGGTGTGTTTTTAATATGCTGTGCATATTGTTAGTCAACAATAGTTGCAATTTTGGTTGTGGGATACTCGTTTGAGTTACACAAAACTGAAAGCTTGGTTTTCCTTGTACAGCTTCTCTTGGAGTGTTCTTATTGTGGATGAGTTCACAGATTGGAAAAACTAAAGCTACCAATTGCATATGAAATTTCAGAGGTAAGCTTAGGTTTTATATGACCTCCCCCCTTTATAATAGACTTTGTTTTTTTAGAGAAATTTTAGCTTCACAACAAAATTAAATGGAAGATACAGATTTCCCATATTTCCTTGCCTCCTCCCATACATAACCTCCCCGCATTACTTACATCCTCCATCAGAGCAGTAAGTTATTACCCAGAGTCCCTAATTTGTGAGTTCACTTTTCATGTTGTAGATTATGTGGGGTTAGGCAACTGTGTAATGATGTGTATCCACCATTGTAGTGTCAGGCATAACAACTCCCTGCCATGAAAGTACTCTGAGTCCACCTATTCATCTTCCCTCCTCCTCTCTATAAAAAATACTAGCTGGACAGGGTGGCACACAGAAACCCAGCATTTCAGAGGCTGAGGTGGGAGGATCTCAATTCAAGGCCAACCTGAGCTACATAGCAAGACTGTCTCAAATTTTTTAAATTATAACATATTTTTCAGTTACATTTCTATAGTTCTAAGTGAACACTTTTCTAGGAGATGGAAGTAGTATTCATTATAGCCTACCTTCTCTTTCTTTTTATGTAGGAGGTAATGTTTAGTAAAATCTGGTTATGAAATAAGTAAGACCCCTATAAAATGCACTGCAGTTTTAGAAATGTTTCAGCTCTCTTTTAATTATCTTTGATTTGTTTTCAAAATACTTAACAATTCTTGCCTGCGGTAGATGATATATTAGATATATTATACCTTTCTCCCCATTTACCTATTTAAAAAGTTTACAGTCCACATGGAGTCATGAAGCTTCCACTTGCATACCCTCAAGTATTACCTTCAATATCTTGTCCTTGTCATGCTTTGGATGTGGTACACTTGCTCTCGTTTCCTTCCCTTGCTCCCTTGCCCTGTGTTGGCAAAGTAGATGAGAAGTATCTGCTCTTTTTCCTGAGGAGCCGGTGGAATTGAACTATCCTGCTGACTATAGACCCAATACTGGCCTGTTCACTTGTGAGATCACACATGGTAGTTTCTGTGATGATGAAGTTTGGTCTTCAGTCCTTAAAAATTACTTAACTTTAGAGGACATTCGGAAGAAAATCTTAAAGCTCAATCTTAAATTTACTGGCCTATAAAATGCAGATTTTAGAGTTTTAGTGCAGGTACAGTCAGTGTCTATATGTCTCAAAGACTGATGTCCCTGTGTAGGGCACCCTGTACTTCAAAGTGTCCTTTGCCTTCTTTTTAGTGTCCCTTCCCCAGGAAGTTGTCATGTTAGTGCATTTGTGCCTAATACCATAGGCCAGGTAATTTATAATGAACAGAAATTTATGTCTCATAGTTATGAAGATTGGGAAGTCCAAGATCAAGATGCTAGAATTTGGTATGGGCTTTCTTATGTTCCTTTACTTGGCAGAATGCCAAGAAAGAGCAATCTAGTTCAGTACCTCTTTTTTTTTCTTTTGGCCATAATGGGTGTTGAACGCAGGGCCTTGTGCATACTAGGCAGGCACTTTACCACTTGAGCCACTCTTCTAAGCCTTTTTGCACTGATTAGTTTTGAAATAGGGTCTTGCTTTATGCCTGGGCCAGGCTGGACTACTGTTCTTCTATTTGTGTCTCCAACAAAGGTGAGATGAAAGTTGTGCACCATCACACCTAGCCATTGCTTGAGATGAGATCTCATGAACTTTTTGCCCCAGCTGGCCTTGAACTGTGGTCCTCTGATCTCCACCTTTCAAGTAGCTAGGATTGTAGGTTTGAGTCACTGGGCCTGGCTACAATGATCCTTTTAAAAGGGCCTTGATACCATTCACAAAGGAAGAGTCTCTGGGGCCTAATTAGTCACCTCTTACAGACTTGCCTCTTATGACCATCACATTGGCAGCACCTGAGTTTTGGAGTTGACCCAATCAAACTGTGGCAGTTGTCATCTTCCTGGGCTCTGTCCTTGTAAAAGTCTGCTTCATAAAACACTGGACCACTTTAGTAATTTATAATGGGAGAAGAGACACAGGTGTACAAGAACCAGAATTTGATGTGGGGATACTGAGTTCTGTTGCAGTTTTCTTCAAAGCCTTTTCTTGTTCAGAGGATGACATGGGGAGATTGTTCCGGTCCTCTCAGCTTTCCTTTTTCAGGTGAGGTTTGAAGATAGCTACAAGGTTAGAAAAAAATGTTGTGTATTAGGCTGAGAGATGGGAAGGTAGTTCTTTTTAGTTTTTTTCCTTCTTAACATTATTTTCAGTTTGCTTGCACAAGTTGGAAGTAACCTAAATGTGAAACTGAGTCATTTAGTTATATAGTCTATGCTGCATCCTTATAGAGTATTTACAAAGCAAGGGTGCCATGAAAAATTATGTATGATAGTATTTAATCACATGGAATAAGTTTGCAAAGTATTTTATGCACAAAGAACATTTACACAATACTATAGAGTTTGTCTCTGGACCTTTTATACCCAATTATAACTTTCCATGTCTTTTTCACAGACACTACTGTGAATCAACAAGTTAATCCATGTTTTAGGACTGTAGTGACTGGTGAACATGTAAATCATGATGAGTTATTGAACACATTTTTTTAAAACCCGGTTCCCATAGTTGAAGTACTTTGAAAATTTTGTCCTTTAAACAGAGTAGGCATGAATTGGTAGACATTAATTAAACATTTTAAAAAGAAACTGCCCATTTACAAAGAGGGCAATTGCAAAACCATTTAATCAGTGTTAGTTGATTGTGTTATTTCAATTATCACATTTTCATATTACAAAAGCAGTGTGCTCTTTTTATCCCCCCAATCAAATAAAGGAAGATAAAAAAAGAAAACACAGCAATAAATCCTCCTCCTATATTAACACTTTGGTACATTGTCATTTGCTGCCATATCCTTTGCTACACATGTATGAACCCAAACACACATGCATTCATATTTTTGAAATAAATATATTATTTTAAATATCAAAACATGGTATGCATACATGTGTACATGCAGAGGATATGGGTTTCTCATATTGTCTGTTACTCTAATAGTATAAGTTTCTGTTTATGTCTGTTTAGAGGTTGACCTTCTTGGCCTAATATCCATTGCTTTTTTTCTAACCTTGTATTTCATTACTAATTAACTAGCATTTAATTACTAATAGGGGACATATTCTTGATGTTTTTTGAAGTTCATGAAACTTGGTGAAGGAACACAAGGAACTTAAAGTCAAAAGAATAAAATCTGAATATTGGCAGCATTTTTATTCAGCTGTGTGACCTTAGAGAAATTGCTTTGTTTCTCTGAAACTTACATAAATCTGCTATAAAGTGGGGCAATGTTACTTTCCCTATATTTCTGAAGTGTAATGCTGATCATAAGACTAGATGCAAAAATACCCAGGAAATGAGATTACAATTAAGAATCAAGTTTTTGAGTGTTTCCAGTTTTTCGGTTAAGAGCTAGTCACAATTCGAGAAGAAGATGGGAAGAAGAACTCGGTGAAGGGTAATGATTAACTCAGGGAAATACAAATCAAAACCACAGTGAAACACAATTTTACCCCAGTGAGAATGGCTATTACCCAAAAGAAAAAATATCAATTCTGGTGAGGATATGGAGAAAGGGAGTTCTTATGCACTGCTGGTGGGAAAACTGGTTGGAGGTTCCTTAAATAACTAAAAAAAAGAGCTATCATACAATCCAGAAAATTCCACTACTGGGTATATGGCCCAAAGAAATGAAATCAGTATGTCAAATATACCTACACACCCATGTTTATTGAAGCTCTGTTCATAATAGGACATGAAACTACAATGTCCACCAACAGATGAGTGAATAAAGAAAATATGATATATACATGGTGGGATACTCTAAAGCTATAAAAAAGCACTGGGTTTTGATCTCTTCCCAGGCTAGCCATATGTGGTAAGAAATGCTTTCTTATGAACCTGGGCTGCACCAGTGGATCACAACTACCCATTAGCCAGCAATCTTGATGGTAAATGACTGATCCTCCACAGTGTGCTTGTTGCCAGCATTGTTTTCATGAAGGTCTTCAGTAAATTAAACAAAATAACTCAGCTTTTCTTTTTCTTTCTGTAAAATAGACTTCCTCTTAGATTTTTTTACCCAGCTGCAGAGTTAGGCGAACTGTGAGTTTGGAGCACTTTTAAGGTATTGGTATTCAGTAGGATAGCTATATTAAACATATTATCAGCTTAATGACATTTTCAACTTGCAATGGGTATATAAGGCTGTAATCCTATTGTAAATCCAGGAGCATCTGTGCTGTGACAAATAATGACCCAAAACATAGCATGAAAAGGAGCAAGAACATTAAAACATTGCAGTGTGTTCTGTAGTAGTTCAGTGCCTTGCCTACTTTTGTCCCACACTCCTGGATGTTTTTTCTGCTGAGTTGGTGAAAGCTGAGGTAGCTACTGAGCTTCCCAAGAAGATAGAAGTAGCGATATATCATGGCATGTCAGCATTGCAGAAAAATACTACAATGCCATCTTGATGAAAGATCTCAATAATCAGCAGACATTTGTCTATTTGGAAACTAAATGAGCATGTGATTTTCATGTAAGGAAATATTCTATAATCCTATTCATTTGTATAGGAAGAATGCAGGTACAATTTTATAGTCTGAATGTTACTCAGTTCATCTTCAGTGAGACTATCTTAAGAGTAAGCTTAGACTTGGTTGTTGTAAGTCATGAAATTTATTTTTCTTTCACCCAGTTTCCCTTAATTAAGCAAATGTTTTTAAATGCCCCAGTCATGCCTTTGTCCTCTCAGATATTTAGCAAATTGCAAAACTCTTTTGTTGAATCAAATTCACTGGGAGGAAATGAGAGTAGGAAGTAAGGGGCAGGAGTGGAACGGTCTATTTACTGGGTTTTTTTTGTTTGGTTGGTTTGGTGTGATTTGCTCTTTTGACTTGAGAACAAATTGGGAATTGAGAATTTTGCAAAAAAGAAAAGACACCACTAAATTCAATACAGACTTCTCAAAACAAGATGATGGTAAAGACAATTTCCTATGGATGTGCTGTTATTTCTCAATGTAGTTTGGTATAATTCAAGAAGTTAATACAATTTGATGGGCATATGAGGAAACCAGTAAAGTTATTTATGACAATTTTGGGGTTTGGTTTAGTAGTCCACCTTTTTCTCTCCTTTTTTAAAATTTCAGATACATTTGAAAATGAGGTGGCAAAGACAGTTGTCCCAGCTTCAAAATTATGTGGATCACCCATATTTGTCTGATGGTAATCCAGTTCCCTTTCCTGTATTATTTTTTGTGAACAGTTCTGTGGTCAAAATCATAGAAAACATTTTCAAAAGAATTGCCTATATTTACTCTGTTTATTAGTCTCATTTCTTCTTCTTCTTCTTCCCCTCCTCCTCCTCCTTCTTTTTCTTCTTCTCTCTCTCTCTCTCTCTCTCTCTCTCTCTCTCTCTCTCTCTCTCTCTCTCTCTCTCTCTCTCTCTCTCCCTCCCCTCTCTCTCATTTTCAAGGCCTCAAGCTGGCAGGCCAGCACACTACTACTCAAGCCACACCTCAGTACTTTAGCTTTTAGTTTGTTTTTCATGAGACAGGGTCTCATGATTTTCCTCAGGTTGGCCTTAGACTGTAATCCTCCTGTCTCTGCCTACAAGGTAGTTTGAGATGACAGGCATGCACCACCACCCCTAGCCTTCTTTGACTTTAAAAAAAATCTAAGATCCAAACACAGTTCCTGTGTTGCATTTGTCAGGCCTGTTTATTCTCCTATAATCTAGAAATGTTTTTGAGCTTCTTCATTTTGATTTTTTTTTGTCTTCCATGATCCTAAGACTTTTAGAGAGTCAAAGCCAGTGATTGATTTTACAGAATATGTCATAGCCTGGGTTTATTTGAGCATTTCTTCATCAATCAATTTCCCATCGTGTTGGTCACCACTCTGCCAAGTTCTCCAGTGCTCTGTGTTTCCCAGCCAGTGGTTGTCAGTTCATGGTGCAGTTAGCCTCTTCTTCTTGTAAGCCCTTTCTGCACTCAGCTTCTGGAGAGCACTTTTTCCTTCTCAGTCTCCTTTGCTGCCTCCCCTCATCTTACCAACTTCATTGAGTTTCCTTCTGAGAACTTCTTAAGTCCCTCCTATAAATTTGATGTGCATTGTTTTTGTTTTCACTTAAACTGGGGCTTTATTATGCTCTGATGGAAGCCTCTGGGACAATTCCGGGGCCTCTGGCAATGGAACTTCAAGTGTAGAAAGGATTAATGTGGATGTCTGCTGTAGTCATTTCAAGGAAGTCTTTGCCATGTAATGATATGAAGTACATCTTAAATAGATACAGATTTGAGCTCATTTATTTAGTTATTTTTGACGGTACTGTGGGTTTGAACATAGAGCTTTGAGCTTCCTATGCAAGTGCTCTATCACTTGAGGCACAATCCCCGGTCCTTTCTGCTTTCAGTTTATTTTTCAGATAGGTTCTTGTGCTTTTGCCTGCGTGCCACCGTACTCAGATTGTTCTTTTTTTTTTTAGATAGCATCTTGATAATGTTTATCCAGGCTGGCCTCAAACCATGATCTTCTTGTCTTCATTTCCTGTGTAGCTGGGATGACAAGAGTGCACCACCATATCCAGCCCTCTTTATTTATTTTCTAAACTACTAGCATCTCCCTGTGCCTCAGTTTCCTGAAGAGGTTTGCTCCTTAGATAAGAATTTGTTAGACTTTTTGAGTGTGCTGGGCTCTGTGATTGGTGATCAACAGCCCTGAGATTGTCATGTAAGCAATTATAAACAGATTAGCAACAGAGATGAGGCTGGGGCACATTCCACAGCTGAAGAAGTGTGGATGCTCTTGCTGCACCCTAAATATTGGCTTTTCATCTTAAGGAGTATATTCTGACTGAGGGCACACTATTGGGAGTGGATTTTTCTCTTTACCAGGTGTGGAACCAGAGCCTTTTGAAGTTGAAGACCACCTGATTGAGGCTAGCAGGAAACTACACCCACTGGATAAGCTGCTGGCATTCCTTTATTCCAGGTAGGAGCAGGTTCACATTTATTGCCGGGCTAGTGACTGTTCAGACCTGAATAATGAGGAACTTGCTGATTTCTTGAGACTAAATCACATTTTCCCTTTTTTGGCACCATGACTAATGTTCTGCCTAATCTGCAACTACATGCCTGCCTTTGCTCCATGATCACCCTTTTCTTTCCTGAATTACTATAGCACTTAGGATCCAAATCCAGCACTGGCAGTTGTAGACCTTACTCTGTTATCTGGTTAATCATGCATCTTAACCTCAGGACAGAGACAACATTGAGCATTTCTTTTATAATTGCTTGCTAGCATCTTGCATTGAATCAGTACACCATAAAGGGCTTGGTACAAATTCTTTTTTGTTAACCTGAGGGGTTTCATTTAAACTCAAGGAGAAATTGTGGGACCCCTCCCAGAGACGTGAGTTGAGCATCAAAGACCAGGTTTAGTTAGTGTTTGGTGACCTGTGTCCAGTTTAGGCCTGGACTTCCTAGTCATTAGAGGAAAAGTGGAATCTAGAAAAAGTCATTAGAGGAAAAGTGGAATCTAGAAAAAGCCCAGATTCTCAGGATTTCAAATTTGTTCCTTTGGGAAAATTGCCCCAGGGGTAGCCCCAGCTAAACTAAAACTTCAGATTAGGCAAAACTGCCCAACCTTTGGAATGTATAAGTTAAATAATTGCATTTCTTTCTGTATTTTATTGACTCTACTATCTATATATCTACCATGAGTGTGTTAGAGTTGGAGAAGAGCACATGTACATGTGTACATTTATTTTGCTGTTGAAATGAAAGCTTATATTTCTCTTGACTGAGTTAATTGGTATTCCAGAAAGAGCTCCTAGTTACTGTTGGTCTTCTCATACTCATTGACACATGCACCCAAGAAATCAACACTAGTTTAAGATTTGCCACTCTTAAGGATACAGGTATATGCAGAGGCAATATTATTTAGGTAAATTGTTTAGAGTTTCTGAGAAAGTATTTAAATTATGTAACATTTATATTTCTACTTTAGCATTCATTTACTTATAAACTTGTATTTTTGGTATGTTTCATCTGAGGGAAACTCACCTTAAGTACTACTACAGTTGGCAGTTTCTCCTTTTCCTTTTCTTGCCAGAGGTCATTGGGTTTTACTTTTCTCCCATATGACCCAGATGTTGGGTATTCTCCAAGACCGTATGGATTTCAGAGGTGATTCACCTTTGCTACTAAGCTACATAAGCCTTTTGGATTTCACAGCCAGACAGGTCCATGAAGAGTAATATATGGGGTGGGAATGTTAGACAGGAAAGCAGTGCAAGAACACTGTTCAGAAGTGAAAGAAGACAAGAAGTAAAGGGATTGTGTGTGAAGCAGGGATTGACAATGGGGTAGAGACACACGGGTAGAAATGAATGCCTGTATTTCTGTTGGTTATGTGACTTAAAATTATGGTTCACTGGAGCAAATATTGCAGAAATGTTGAGTGTTTTAAAAATGCACTGTGAACAGTTTCAGTGATGAGAACTTTCAGTGTCTTGAAACATTCAACTCCACAGTTGAGCACTTACTCAGGATAAGTAAAAATGATGGACATTGCTGGGTGCCAGTAACTCACACCTGTAATCCTAGCTACTTAGGCAGTTGAGTTGGAGAGGTTTATGGTTTGAGGCAAGATGCAGCAAATAGTTTATGAGACCCCCCATCTCCAAAATAACCAGAATATATGGATGAAGGTGTGGCTCAAGTGTAAAGTGCCTGCTTTGCAAGCACAAAGCCCTGAGTTCAAAAAAAGAAAAGAATGTTGAATTATAGAGATATCAAAAATCAAACAGGGAAAAGACTGTGGACAGTGGATTAAAGCCTATGAAAACTGAACACAAGCAAATCAGATGGAGCTCACCTGGTTTTCCGAGATTAGCACAGCCCTGGAAGCAGAACAGCTGTCTCTCCTAAGTTGTTTGTGTTCAGAAGCAGGAACACAGGTTTCTCCTGTTACAAAGTCACACCCCTACCCTAGAGCTGCTGCTGTACCCCACTTATGGCTGTTTATAAAAGACCCCTGAAGGAGGAAAAGAGGCTTTTTGCTTTTTGCCTTTGGCTTTTACTTTGAGCTTTGGCTTGGGTCTTTTGCTTTGGGCTTCTTGGTATGTGAAGCTTTTGGAAGGGAAAAGAATTCCTGAAGGGAAAAGAATTGCTAAAGGGAACTTGCTGAAGGGGGGCTGATAGACAGTCTGCACTGAGAACTTTAACACAGGCCTTAGCAAAGCTAAGCTAAAGAAAGAAATTTAACATAGGCTTAAGAAACTAAAGAAAAGCCAAAGAAAACATGGGACAGTGCAAGACAGAGGACCAAGACTTTGCAAGTCTGAGCACCAAGGCTTTAAGACAGCTAAACAGAAAATGCTAAAATAAAAAAAGCTGCAAGCCTGGGGGCAAAAGACTTTAAAAGCAATTAAGCTAAAGATAAGCTAATAGACAACATGGGACAGTGTGAGTCTAAGGAAAGAGATTTTAGGCAAGGTTTTAAAGAACTGCAAGGAAGAAGGCCTTAAAGAATAAAGACAGGGAAAAGAAGAAATGAGGGTTGGTCATCTCCACCCAAGTGCCCAAGATACCTGACCCCACTTTCTGTCTGTCTGTCTATCCTATGTCTTTTCTGAATCTCCAGTCACCCCCAGTTAAACCCAGTTAAGTTCAATAATAACCAGGAGTGAGAGGAAAAAGCTCGCTCTAACAAGGGAGGGAACAAAAAAACAATGTCCCCTCCAAAAGATAAGATCAATTATTTCTATATAGATAGTAGACAATGTAGGTTATTACCTGAGAACTCTGCATAATATATAACAAAACATACATGGCATAATAGGAAAAGCTATAATTGTGGTTGATTTAAAGCCCAGCAGTGCAGAAGTATCAACTCCAGACTTTATAAGTTTAAAAGTTAGTCCGGAGTAGGTCTCTCAGATCCACTGGATACTCCCTGGGACAGTGTGTCTAGTCCAGTGATTACCTGCAGGAAATCCATTGTCACACTGGGGAGTCCCTGATACCCAAGCCCATATGAAGTTATGACTCCCCTTTCTGACACGATGCCCAGTGACAGATGGAGAATGCCCGTGCTTCATCAACAGGTGTGTGCTGGGCCTTCAGGCAGGCTCCCTCACTGCTCCCAAGGGCTCATGCTTGCTTGAATAAGAATTGTTTCCCAGAAATACAAAGTGCCATAGAGTGGACAGTGAGGTGGCACAGGAAGAATCACAGTGAGTACTAACTCCATAAATTCCCAGAGCAGTATGGTATGGTCAGTCCCCTTGTAAAATGTCAAAATGCCTCCTAAGTTTAGATCTTTTCCATGAGATTTAAAGTAGCATGCCTGTATATGAAAAAGGACAAAATTGGCATTTGGTTTTGGACTGAAATTTGTTTTATTCCCAAGAGTGTTTGAAAAGAGTTAAGATGTCTCTGTTTTTTTCCCCCCTCTATGTAAAGGCTACAGCTATGAGCATGTGGGTGGCTCTGTGAGAGGAGAAGAGAAGCTCCTGACCATTAGGAACTTTGGACAGCAACCCATTTTTATATTTCTTCTGAATTCCAGGGCAGGTAGACTACCTGGGTACAAATAATAGGCAAGACAGGACTTTACATCCCAACCACTAGTACACTTTTCCATAATTCTATTAAAGGTCAGTCTATTACCAAGAAGTATAAAAAAGAGGGAATTGAGGTCATTGCCACAGTTTGTCATGGTACTGGACTTCTAGCATGGCAACATTTCTATCCACCCCATCTAAGCTATGATCTCATCCAAGAAGTGAGGCTGAAGTTTTAGTCTGTTGAACATCATGCTAATCTCCTTTACCATTGACCAGGCAATTTCCTGAATGAGTTCTGTGATTTTTGTGAGAAGTTTTATCTGCATTCAGTGGAGGTAGCTGTCCTTCCCACTGTGAATTTGTTTTGTTGTTGTTTTCTCTCTCTGGGCTTCAGGATCTTTATATTTTTAATTTATTTTACTTTCTAGAGATGTGTGTTCCCAACAAGACTTAGCAAAAGACACTGAAATTTCCCAAATACAGTTATGACACCCACATTCACAGTCATACCTGTTATCACCACACCCCATCAGAGTGGTACATTTGTTACACATGATAGGTTTCAGTTTATTTTTTTAGAATTGTTGTACAGAGAGCACATTGTGACATTTACAAAAGGTCTTACAATGTGTCATAGCTGAATTCACCTCCTCCATCATTTTCCTTTATCCACTTTTTCCCCATTCCTGGAATAGTTTCAACAGGCCTCGTTTTTCCCTTCACATGCATGAGCTCATAACATTTCCACTATGTCCCCTCCTACACCCTTTCCTCACATCCTCCCTCCACTGTTTCCAACCCCTAAGACAGGACCTATCTTGCCTTCCTGGTCCCCTCCTACACCCTTTCCTCACATCCTCCCTCCACTGTTTCCAACCCCTAAGACAGGACCTATCTTGCCTTCCTGGTCCCCATTTTTGAAAAAAAAAACTTTTTGTTTACTTAAGATAGTTGTACAGGGTATTTCATTGTGACATTTCCATGTATATATGTGTTACAAACTGAATTCGTTCATCCCCTCTATTTTTCTCCTTTCTATCCTAGTCCCGTTCTTATGGTGATTTCAGCAGGAATAATAATTCTATATTCATTCTTGTAGAGGAAGTACATCAACTATATTCATCTTCTTAATTTCCTTCTTTTACCCTCCTCTCTTGTTAGTGACCTCCCTTTAGTGTGACCTGTTTTTCATAATATTTCTTGTATTTGTATTGGGTCTGTAGTCCACATATGAGAGAAAATCTGTGGCTGTTGGCTTTCCGAACTTGACTAACAAGTTAGATGATGTTCTTCATTTCCATCCACTTACTTGCAAACAATGAAATTTCATTTTTTATGGCTGAATAAAATTTCATTGTACACAAATGCCACATTTTCTTAATCCACTAATCAGTAGTGGGGCATCTTAGCTGTTTCCATACCTTAGTGATTGCTAATAGTGCTGCAATAAACATGGGTGTGCAGGTGTCTTTATTGTAAGCTGACTTACATTCCCTTGAGTATATTCCTAGTAGTGTTATTGCTTCCACCATGAATTCAGTAAATATGAAAGCCTCTTTCCAATTGCCCTTCCTAAGAAGTACCCTGGGAATAGTGTTTTACAAGCTTAATAGATATTTTGTTGTTTTAAATGTGATTGCAATGAAACTTCCGGATATTTAGAATTATTTATAACTGTCTCTATGCAATTTAAATCATAAATAATATGCATAAAATTTGTGGTGCTGTATGTAATAGTTACGGAGTGCTTTTATGTACTATCAAGTAATTTGAAATCAATTTTGGGAAATTTTTCTTATATCCTGGATTGAGTAGAGAGCTTAAATTAAATTTTGAACTCATAATCTTAGTTTATTATTTTATTTTTGCCTAAATCCTGGTGGAATAGACAAGGAACAGAAAAGGAATGTGTGTTGTATATTAAAGAGTGATCAATATTTCAATGAAAAGAGAGATCAGTTTTGTTTAAGAAGCATTTATTCAGTACTCAGTACTGTAAGAGTATGTAAATAAAGAAGTTTTAGATATAATCCTTAACCATAAGAAGAACATCAGCATATGTCTTACCTCTCTAAAAAGGTAATAATGTAAGATACCAGATTCATTTGGCCTCATTCTGTTCTAAGGTCACAGATGACACCCTGCATCTCAGCCACCATTCATGTGATCTGCTGTCTCAAAGGAGTATTAAGGATTTGGGAAACTGCATCACAGTATTGGGAAATCATTTCCATTTGTGCTTTAAAGAGTTCTGCATCAGAGAACAATATTATGTTCAAAATGTTTGAAGTTGGGAAGAAAGAAGACTCTGCTTTTCAGTTAATAAGTGTGGGGACTTTTAGGGTAGATCCTGTAAGAGCTGAAACAGTCCTACATATTAACTTTTTCCATGACACTGCCATGTTTGCTACCATGTTTTTGCAACACTTTTGTAGCACTTTTGTATTTAACAGGTTTCCCTCCAACTTTCAAATATTTCTGTGATTGAGTCATATTGCCACCAGGTGGCAGTGACAGCTCATGAATCCCTTCCAAATAAAACACCCAAGGGCTGGGGGTATAGCTCAGCGATAGAATTCTTGCAGTGTGTTCAAAGCCCTGGGTTCAATGCCCTGTACCAAAAATGATAATAAAATTTTTTAAAATCACGTGTAATGATGAAGGGCCGGATTTTTTGCGGTCCTGGCTTTGAACTCAGGGCCTCACACAGGCTAGACAGGTGTTCTACTACTTGAGCAACACCCCCATGCCTTTTTGTTTCAGATATTTTTTAGGTAGGATCTCATGTTTTTTCTCTGGGCTGGCCTCAGAACATGATCCTCCTACCTATGGTCTCCTGCATACTGGGAATCACAGCCACCATGTCTGGCTTATAAATTGATATTGGATTTCAGAAACTTTTTGCCCAAGCTAGCCTCAAACTGCAGTCCTTATGATCTCTGACTCCCAAGTACCTGGCATTACAGGCCTGAACCACTGTGCTCAGCAGAAGATAATTTTTATGGAAGACATTTTTAAGTGAAATAATTGCCTGGGAAGTATTGGAGTATAATAGATGAAAACACAGATTCTGGAGCCAGGTGTGGTATGTGACCTGTAAAGTTCCAGATACTTGGGAAGTTGAAGCAGGATGACTTGAGCCCAGGAGTTTGATGCCAACCTGATCAACATATTAAGGAGACCTTAATTCAGTGAATAAATGAATGAATGAATAGGAGCCAGACCATGGGGGACTGAATCCTAGCTCTTTCATGTTCTAGCTGTACAACTTCAAATAAATCCCTTGATCTGTTTCCATTTCAATATATACAAAATGGTGCAAGGACTCAGGGTTGTATGAGGGGTAGAAGAGTTAATATATGCAAAGTGTCAGAACAGCAGTTGGCACACAGTAAACAAAGCATGTGTGTAGCTATCTTTGTTGGATATAACTTAGCATTTCAGTACTCAGTCATATTATCTCTTTATTCCAACTTTATTATTAGATGAAGGCTTTAATTGGAATGTTCTTGCCTAACTTATCTTGACATCCAGCTGTGAGTAGTCTTCAACATTAGTCCTTAATTCAGGGCCTTGACTTGCTTTCTTCTTTCCCTTTGCCAAAAAATGTTAAGGGATGTCTCCTCGTTCTAAGTTGTCTCTCTCCCAGCCCCCAAAAGCAGTGCTTTCCCAAATTTCTGGTTGCATCTAGTTTTAATTCTTTCCTTTTAATTTCTTAGTAGCCAATGCTGTCATCAGCAGGTGAAACCCTCATTTGGCAGGGTTAATTTCATCTGTCTGACACTATTACAAACCCACTGCTTTTCCTCCTATTTAGTCTTTGCCTGACTCACCATTCTAGTGTGGCTTTCCCAGCTGGTTCAGCTGGTTTGGGGTGTTTATTTCTCTGCTTACCTCACAATGGAAATTCATAGTATTTCCTGACACATAATTTTGTAGTAGGCCTGGATTGGCATGGTTTTGTCAACATTGTTGATATGTATGGATTTTATAGGATACCTGGAGAAAATGGGATTTAGCCAGTTGGTATTGTTTTGCCTGATATGGCTCTTTGACTTCTATCATGTTTTATATTTAAGTTTTTTATAATAATATCCCATTTATATTCTTCAAAAACACTTTCCTGTTCTTTGCTTGTCTTAATTGTATCCTGCTCTTATTTCGAGGGCCTATTATTCTCCCTGAATCTTCCCTGAGGACCTTTATTATAGCTTCTTAGAAAGGATTCTTCTGCCCACAGCATTGTCTCTTTCCCCTCCAATTGTTTCTCCCTCTTTTTACAAATTTGTTTTGGAATCTCTTGTTCTTGCTGGTAGCTTTTCTGAACTGTCTGATATCCTCAGGCTGCCTGACTATAAGTGCTCATAAAGTGCCATGTAGTAGATGATAACTCTGCTGTGAGCAGGTAGATGGGCCCTGGGGCCTGCTCCCAGCATGGCTGGTTGGTGAGGCAGCCTTCATACTACAGGAGCCTTCCTGGATTCCTGTATTTGAAGCCTTTTTACTGGGCAACTCATTTTTTCCACAGATGAATCCTCTCATATCTTCCATGGAAGAGGTGGGAGTTGGAGTAAACCAGTTTGCTTACACTGAACCCATGGGGCAAGTCTGCCTAGGGTGTCCCATTGCTTTGTGTGCAGATTTCTCAGTTCCCCCACCTCATGGTGCCCTGTACTTGTGAGTCCTAAACTTTTGGAGGCTTGGGAGTTTCTCTGTTTCCATAGTCATCCATGGATTAGGTTGTTTTGCTTCCACAACTCTTCTTAATCTATTATCCCTTCAGGCACTTTCCACTTTGCAAAGAGCTATTGAACTGTCACATTCATCTTTTCTAAAATCACTTTACTGTCATTTAGTGAGGTTTCAGGTAAGGGAAGTAATAGATGTATGTGCTCATATTTTTAGGTTACACTTGATGTTCTTAAATACTGAAGCTTACATCCATTTCTGCATGCACCTAGATTAATTCCAGCATATTTTCCTAACATTTCCTAGAACAAAGTAAAATTGCAATGTTTTCAGAAACATGATTATATTTCTTAGTTAATCCATTTGCTTAAAAAAATTATATATTTTTTCAGATAGTCCAATTGTCAGGAAGGTGTCCCCTGTTGGATTAAAATTGTGACTGTTGTCTTTGATGAATGGATCTAGGCTTCCTGTGTAGTAGATCGTCCACTGACAGGATGCAGAGGCAGTTTAGACCTGTGGGCTCTGGCCTACTCTTGGTTACAGAATTAAATGGGAAGAGCAAATAAAAATAGTGTAAAGGAATATGAGAGAGTAATAATTAAGGCATCCCTAATACATAAAGCAGGACTGCTTTATCTTGAATACCACAGTTTTTTTAAGCAGGTTTACATTGTAAGTTGAGAATTTTCTACAGTATGAAGCTACATATGTTGATCTTATTTGACACTTCTGAGCTCTTTTTTTCCCTCACCGTTGATAGAGTGCCTCACTGGAAGCCCCTTGCTGATTTAATTAGCAAATGTCAATTAGAATTACAGCTGATTAGATTTGGGTACAAGTGTGAAACAATTGATCTCTTGAGAATGAAAATGTTTTGCTTTCATATTCTCTAGAGAAAACATTCTTATAGCTGATTTTATAATGCTGTGACAATACATTATTTGGTAACATGTTCAATTAAATACATTTCACTGTCAAATCATTATCTTACCTATCTGTGGTTGCTGGTCTTGGATGATTATCCCTTGATTCATGATATTGGCAAATCACTCCACCTCATTGAGTCTTTGTGTCCTCATCTGTAAAAATGGTGCTACTAATGTCTGCTTTACCCTTTTACACAGTTGCAAAAATCAAATGTGCTGATACTTGTGATAGTGCTCCGATAGCAGAAAGTGCTATGTAAGATTACACTATTGTACTTATTCTTATTATCATAAGCATTATTTGCTAGCTTGCTTCATTTTTGCTTTTCTGTGGACAGTAATCTACTGAAAAGAGCACACTGGCATTGGAATCAGAAAGTCCTGCCTTTTCCACTTATTAGCACTAAGAAGTTGAGGCATCCCTTAATTCCTTTGTCTCAGCTTCCCTTTTTCACACATGAGATTCAGTGAGGATCATGAAGGTGCATCAAGAGATCTGTAAAGAATACTGCAAATCCTAGAGATTGTGTTTGTGATTTTTCATTTTCTCATAGATTTGTCACTTGTTCCTTTTAATATTATAAAAAGGGGGAAATGTTGAGTATCAAAAGTATATATGGAATTAAAAACTAGAGATTTTATCAGGGAATCTTAAAGTCCATGAGATTTGTGCTGAGGAATAGCTGTGGATGAATGAGAAATTTGAGACTCAGCAGAGATCCACAAAGTATCTACATGGACCAAAATGGTTTTAAGCCATGTTTTGTCCTTTTAAAAGTGTATGTATGGGACCTTCAAGTGGAACCCAAACCCATTTGTGTCAGCATGATATGAAATGAAATCCCTTTATCACAAGCAGGTCTTAGCACATTTAGAGTGTGACTGCTCTCTTGTTCACCCTAGTTATTGCTTTGAGTAGCAGTAAACTATTTTTCAATGTCTAATATTTCTCTGTGTGTTTTATGTTCTTAGAAAATCACATGTACCTACTTGAAGGAAAAAATTGTTCTAAGGAGCCCAGTACGGAAGACAGAAAAATATTTGAGCAACTGGTGAGTCTTCAGAAAACTCTTTTGGAGAAACCAAATGAAGAGGGCCAGTCACTCCAAAAGAAAGGCAGTGTAAGAACTATTAATTTATGTAAAAGCATAAATTCTTTCAAACTCTCTTCCTAAGAGAATGAAAAAATGGTACTAGGATCAAGTAAGTACATGTTTGTTGAATGTAATAAATTAACTGAAATCTAGTATAAAAACATGTAAAATGTTATCATAAAAATGTAAACAAGGTGAATGTATTATGTGATTTGATGCAGGTAAAAGTTCTCTTGTTCCTCTAAGCCACCCTGAAGGGATCATCAAATCCTGCTGTTGAGAATGGTGACCCTATGCCATTAACAGAGATAGCTCATAAATGATACATGTAATGTTCACAGAGTTTGGTGTCTTCCATGTGCTCACTTAATGATAGATATCATCGCAATAATGATGTTGAACTATTTTGTTTGCAAAGAAATTATGTAATCCATTTGTAGAAAAATTGGAATTAAAATAGGCTAAACTGAAACATACTCTGCAGAGTATGTTTTTAATCATACTCTGGATTAATCATACATCATGGAAAAAATTTACTATTCTGCAGTACCTTGTACCTAATGAAATAAATCAAAATAACTGTAACTACCATCCCAGAACTTTCGCTGAGTTTAGCGCACAGTGGCCTTTTTGCCTATGAGATGTATCACCTGGATAGTAAATTGAAATGTCCTACCGATATTTCCCACCACACAAGGTGGCTTGGAGATGCATGGTTTTTGCAATACTCAGTACATTGCTTCTGTACAGAGTGCTTCATGGATCAATGAGACTCACAGAGGGGCAGGTGGTTTCTGACCTTCTGGTTGTGGGTCTTTTCCTCCTAAGGTTCTTATTCCAGGCCTTGTGGAGGGGAATCACCAAAAAGAGGCACATACTGAGCCCAGAAGAACTGGAGGACAGACAAAACAAAAGAAAAGAAGTAGCAACCATGAGAAAGAGCCTACTAGAGGAGAAGAAGAGGGGAAAAAAAAGAAGCTAGACATAAGAAAAAGAATGTTTGCATTATTAACTACACTCAGGATCACAGTTGAGACTTTTATTTGGGTTTTTTTTGGGGGGAGGTTGTTTGTTGTTTGAAATGGGGTTTGAACTCAGGGCCTTTTCTTTGCGACCAGGTGCTCTATCACTTGAGCCACATCCCCAGCCCTATGGGTCACGGATAGTAAACATGTCACTACTGTATAATGAGTCCACAGCTGAACTTCATGTTAAAAACATAGAAAATGTCTCTCAAGTTGCCAGTACCTATCTGTATCAATACATATTTTTAAAGATTAAACATTTAGTCCTTTAGTGAGAAGCCCTGAGAGCCTAGAGCAGAGAAGATACACTGAAACAAAAAGTTTTAAATTTTTATTGTAGCTGTCCGAAAAGGAGTGGGTTACTTGAACAGTCGCTTTTAGTCATGTTCTTGAAGAACAGGGACATTTGGTGGATACTCACTATTGAAGTGTAGTCAGGAGGCAGGCCATCAGTAAGACTTATTTATTTATAAATAAGCAGAAAATATCAATCAGTTTGAGTTTCTAATTGCATTTCCACTTTGAAGTTATTGTGAATCACAGTGCAAAGTGTGCTCCAAGGGAAGATAAATTTCCTTTTCTCTCTGGCCTATTGAGGGATGGCCTAGTGGGAGTTCAACAATTACCAGTCCCTCTGCCTGCCTTCTGTGCACAGTGAGACTGAGGACCTTGAGGATGGGGAATATGAGGACGCTGCTAAGCTGGATGATGGAGACCCAGACTCCACCTCCACTAAATATGTTAGAGGTGACCTCACCTACCCACTTCCTGGTGCAGATGTACTCACTGTACACTGAGTAGGTAAGAAAAGAGGTCTGGAACCCAGAGGGCACCTTAGTCTTCATGATGCCAAGAAATAAGGAAGGTGAGGCAAAATTGTGACAAAAGGGTGATGGTCCCAGTATAGTGTTATGCAGTCAAAAAAGCATGGACTTTAGAATCAGGAGACAGGATTTAACTCTTGGCTCTTTCCTTTAATGGTTGAGTTACCCAACCTCCCTGACCTCACCTTCCTTGTCCATATAATGGGATAATACTTGCTTCATCCTATGTACAGGTTTATATGAAGGTAAAATAAGGCCACATGTGGAATGGAAATCCATGCCTTGAGATAAAAACAAAACTCCAAGTGTGTTCCCCCTCTTGAACTTTATACTTTATATTTCTCACAACTGGTACTGTATTTTTTTTTTTGCAATACTGGGGTTTGAACTCAGGACCTTGTCCCCTTGTGCTTCCTAGTTAGGCACTCTACAGTTGAGCCATGCCTTCATTTCCCCTGGAATCCTCAATCCTCTTTTCCCCAAATGCCTACATCAAGCATTGTTCAAATGTGTACTTCTCAGAGAGGTCTTCCCTAATCACCTTATGTAAAACAATCTCCATTCCACCTCTTTTATTCTCCATCCTCTTTCTACCCTATTTTTTGCGATGTATATCACCACCTGACAAATAGCATGTGTATTTCTTTATTTGACTGCCAATGCTTTAGAAAGTAAGCTTTATGGAGCAGGGTTATATTTTTGTTCAGGTCTATAACCCTGGTGCCTAGAACAGTGCCTGATATGTAATACCCACATCTGTAGTATGAAGGAGTGTAAATTCAAGGTACTGAACAGCAGTTTTAGTTCCTTTAACTTCTCTCCTTCTTTAACTTTTAATGTTAAAAGTTAATGTTAGACCTTTAACTTTTCTTCTTCTTACCTGTGGCATGAGAGTGTGTGCTGTAGGAATAACAGATGCCTACTCTGATTAAGTTTCATCTACTCACCACCCTTACTCAGTCACCTCCCAAGAGTTACAGTGCACCACAGATTCTGCTCACTTGGAACACTAATTTTCAAGGTAATTTCCTGTTAGGATGACCAGGTGTGTCTCCCAGAAATCCTAGGCATATTTAGGAATAAGCCACCAGTGCCTGGCTAGTGCACTTGTGTTTTGATTACAGTCCATCACATGAGGTTAGCTGTGGAAGTTTCCACTTGGGAGTTCATGTCACAGTTCAGGAGTTGGGATTTGGGATCATTTTGGTTATTTGGATTAGAAATGCTGAACATGTACAAGGGAAGAGAGGACGAAAAGAAGGCAAAGTGGTCTGCACTGAAGTAAGGGTAAGAATTGGGTATAAAAAGTCCATGGGATTTGACCTAACAGTCACATGACCTTGGGGCACTTTAGTGAAGACTAAAACCTGGTTGCACAGACTTATAGTAAGAAAGTGGAGTTGGAGTGTTCCCTCTTCTCTGAAGAAGGATTAAAAGAGGGTACAGCAGAAGGGATAAAGCTGGGCTTGAAGGGATGAAGCTACCAGGAAGGCTAATAGAGATTGTGAAAGTTATCTTGGGTTGAATTAGAATAGGTAAAGAGAAATGGCAGGAGATTCTCCTAACAGAGTCTCATTCTGTTTGGCTCCCCCACAACACCTACCATTCCCAGGATGTGAGAATTGAAGGATCCAGGCAGTTATACATCCCATGTTCATAAACCAAGCAGGCCGGGGCAGGGAGTTCAGGCCAAGACCAGAGGAGAACGACATTTTGAAGGGAGGTTTGGCCGTGTCATAGGAGACCATAAACAGCCTTTCTAGGGATATGCCTTTCTAAGTATCCAGTGGATAAAGGCTAGTCATTGGGAAATCTGATCAGAAGAATGCCTTAGCACTGCTGGTATTTTAAAATGACTTAAGAGATTGGGGTGTACAGGATATTTATCATTTCTACTTGAACAAAAAGTTCAAATTGGGTTTTGTAAAGCTCAGAATTACATCACATTTGTCTGCAGCATTAATTTGATTTGATTTGGATGGGATAGGAAAATTTACACACAGAAATAGAAATAGTAGAATGCAATGTTTGAATGACTTGAAGACAGAGACTCCCAGGGGAATTTCAAACTCATGAAACTCCTCCCCACCCCATGTCCCAGAGGCCTCTGGCCTTTGTGCCTTCAGAAGAACATTGAGTTAGGAGAGCATCAGAATTCTGGACGGAAGCAAGTGAGTGCCTCTCTAAGGCGGTGCCTGAGGGCAGGAGCTTGGGAAAAGGCTGTGAAAGATTGAAGGGATGTGATTAGAAGGGCTGGTAGAGTGGCTCAAGTGGTAGAGCACCTGCTTAGCAAGCATTAGGCTCTGAGTTCAAATCTCAGTGCTGCCAAAAAACAAAAACAAAAAAATCTAATTAGAGTTGGAAAAGAGAGACACAAGAGGATCCAGAAAAGGCCCCCTTAAGTTGTACTTAGTGAATTTAATGTTCTCTTTGCTACTTCTCTCTCTTTTTTTTCAACCACAGACTTGAGTTTGAGAGGTGTCTTTTTATTTCTTATTGATGATAAGGAGTCCAGAGATGAAGGTCAGGATTTGGTAAGTAAAAAAGTCCGCATCTCTTTTCATCACTGAAGTTTGACTTACATTAATTTCTCTTGAAACCTCTCCCACCGCCACCTACTCTATTAGTACAGTAGTTTGCCAGGATCACCATGACAGGACATCACAGACTGGGTAGTACAAAGTATAGAAATGTGTTTTCTGATAGTGCTGGAGGCTACAGGACAAAGATCAGACAGTCAACAAGTGTGGTTGCTCCTGAGGCCTCTCCCCTTGTCTTGTAGATGGCCATCTTAATGTGTGTCCAAATTTCCTCTTCTTAAAAGTACATGAGACAGCTGTGATTACAGCCTACCTTAATAACCTCATTATTACTGAATAATCTATTCAGAGTGTTCAAATACAGCTACTCTCAGTTACTGAGGGTTAGAGCTTCAACATATGAATTTTGGGAGAACATAATCTACCCCTTAATGAAAAGGAAGGTTGGGCAATACCTTCCACTTCACTTCCCTGTCTCCCAGGGCCAGAACTATCACAGCCCCCAGAGCACTGCCCTCTACTTCCTGTCTCCTGGCCTAGAGAGCAGGATCCTCTATGTACAGGAACTCTTGTCTTTTTATCTGTAGTGCCCCACATGGTACTGTCTAATACGAAAATCTCAAAGAACATTTACTGAATGAATAAGAAGGCAGGATGCTCTGAGGGTTACATGAAATTCTGCATAAAAGATTGTGCTTTCTAGCCAGCCATATAAGCAAAGGAGAAGAACCAATCTATCCCCTTCTGCAGTTTGCCTGTCATTTAGAATATCTGCAGGGAGTTTTATTTACCACACCCACCTTACTTTCTCCAAGGGCTAAAATCATATTTGAATTCTTTATACTTTAGAGTATTTAGAAAGTGTATGTTTTGGTCTTTGGTTTTAACATATCTTTAAAAGTGGGAGAAAAGCTTATACAGAGTTACCACAAAATAAGATGAACCAATTATGAGAGGGCACAAAGTCATACATTTAGTAGGACAATGCTGTTCAGGCAGAGCATCCAGGAGAGATGGAGCCAAGCTCTACTGGCTCATAAAGCACTGTGTCCCCTCTGTGTGGTCACTTGGTTGACAGTGGGGATGTTATGTGTTAGGTCCATTGTTTAACAGTTACTCTTCCTAGTTGGCCTTGATTGTGGCTCAGCATCATAATTGCACAAATGTCCTGTCTGGCATTAGGATGGCAGCCCTAGATGAGAACCTAAAGAAGATATTTTTAAAAGCAAAGAAGAAGAAAGTTGAGCTTTCCCATCTGGAGGAGATGAATTTCTGTTTCTAGTCATGTGATACAGCTTCCAAAGAGAGGTGAGGAAGGTCAAGGTAGGTGAGGTTTGCATGGTGACGGTAAGTCACACAGGTGATACCCTTACCATCTTGCATTTGTGTAGTCTCTTTGCCTTTGCAAATTAGTTTTGCATCCATTATCTCTGTGGACCATGTCCATTCATTTGATATTTTTGATCATGATTTTAAGACAAGGAAGCAGACCACTAGATGAAGGGTTGAGAAATGTGATTAATTGTATCTCTTAGAGAATCATAGTCCACCATAACAGTAGTTCTATGCCAAAAAGCACGGATTGTTTCTAAACCCAGTATGTCTCAGTGTTTGTCAAATGGTTTGGCTTATTATAGACTCTTTGCTTGACTATGACTCTGCAATCAATCATATTCTATTTTTGTTGCATTCCACAACCTATGGGTCCTTGTGACCAAAAGAATAACTTAGTTTTTCCTTATCACAGTCCTTTCCCAGAATATTTTTGACATTATAATTGTGTACTATATGTGGGACAGTTGATAATTACTTTCTTCTGTGTGTATTTTATACCCACCAATCATCTTTTGATGAGTGAAGGCATCATGATCTATTCTTTTCTTTTTAATATTAAGTGTTCATCCTCCATGCATTGGACATGCCATGAAGGGTTTTTTTTTATTCATATGTGCATACAAGGCTTGGGTCATTTCTCTCACATGCCCCCACCCCCTCCCTTACCACCCACTCTGCCCCCTCCCTCTCCCTCTCCCCCCCACCCCCTCAATACCCAGCAGAAACTATTTTGCCCTTATTTCTAATTTTGTTGTAGAGAGAGTATAAGCAATAATAGAAAGGAACAAGGGTTTTTGCTGGTTGAGATAAGGATAGCTATACAGGGAGTTGACTCACATTAATTTCCTGTGCATGTGTGTTACCTTCTAGGTTAATTCTTTTTGATCTACCCTTTTCTCTAGTTCCTGGTCCCCTTTTCCTATTGGCCTCAGTTGCTTTTAAGATATCTGCTTTAGTTTCTCTGTGTTAAGAGCAACAAATGCTAGCTAATTTTTTAGGTGTCTTACCTATCCTCACCCCTCCCTTGTGTGCTCTCGCTTTTATCATATGCTCATAGTCCAATCCCCTTGTTGTGTTTGCCCTTGATCTAATGTCCACATATGAGGGAGAACATACGATTTTTGGTCTCTTGGGCCAGGCTAACCTCACTCAGAATGATGTTCTCCAATTCCATCCATTTACCAGCGAATGATAACATTTTGTTCTTCTTCATGGCTGCATAAAATTCCATTGTGTATAGATACCACATTTTCTTAATCCATTCGTCAGTGGTGGGGCATCTTGGCTGTTTCCATAACTTGGCTATTGTGAATAGTGCCGCAATAAACATGGGTGTGCAGGTGCCTCTGGAGTAACCTGTGTCACAGTCTTTTGGGTATATCCCCAAGAGTGATATTGCTGGATCAAATGGTAGATCGATGTCTAGCTTTTTAAGTAGCCTCCAAATTTTTTTCCAGAGTGGTTGTACTAGTTTACATTCCCACCAACAGTGTAAGAGGGTTCCTTTTTCCCCTCATCCTCACCAACACCTGTTATTGGTGGTGTTGCTAATGATGGCTATTCTAACAGGGGTGAGGTGGAATCTTAGTGTGGTTTTAATTTGCATTTCCTTTATTGCTAGAGATGGTGAGCATTTTTTCATGTGTTTTTTGGCCATTTGAATTTCTTCTTTTGAGAAAGTTCTGTTTAGTTCACTTGCCCATTTCTTTATTGGTTCATTAGTTTTGGGAGAATTTAGTTTTTAAGTTCCCTAAAAATTCTGGTTATCAGTCCTTTGTCTGATGTGTAGCTCACAAATATTTTCTCCCACTCTGTAGGTGTTCTCTTCAGTTTAGAGACCATTTCTTTTGATAACAGAAGCTTTTTAGTTTTATGAGGTCCCATTTATCTATGATATCTCTTAGTTGCTGTGCTGCTGGGGTCATGAAGGGTTTTAACTGGTATTGTACTGAACGACTTAATTCAGAAACATTTGTCTGTGAGAGGCATCCCAAACTACATGTATTCTTTTGTGGTCTTAATATTATGTTCTCCCCAATTCTAGAGGAATAATGTGTTATGTTTTCTGATATTGCTAATTAATCCAAGGCCTAATCCTTTCCTGCCATGTTGTTTACTCTGCTGTCTTCAGTGAGACAAAAACTTAAGAAGCACTCTCTAGCTTGTATATAATCTATGTACACACCTAAGGAGATAAACCCACCTGAGTATTTCTGAATGCCAAGAGATAGACTTAAAGATATATGCAGAGGAAAGTTAACTGAACAACTGTCTTTTGGTAAAGTACTTAGTTTTTTATTCCTTTTGGCAGTACTGAGGTTTGTAAAAAGAGATTTTTACTTGCTAGGCCATGCTCTACTACATGAACCATACTCCAAGCCTTTTTTGCTTTAATTATTTTTTGGAATAGGGTCTCATGTTTCTGTCCCAGCTGATCTGGAGGGTGATCCTCTTATTTATGCTTCCAGTGTAGCTAGAATAACAGGTACAAGCCATCACACACAGTTTTTTATTTGTTGAGATAGGGTCTCACTAACTGTTTGTCTGGGCTGGCCTTGAGTGCAATCCTCCAGATCTCTGCCTCCTGAGTAGCTAGTATTACATGTGTGATCTACATCCTCATCACTTCTCTAGAGATCCTTCAGGTATAGGGACTAAGGCCTAATTCTAAGTACTTCACTCTGTTCACTAAAATGAATGATTAATTTAAACAAACACATGAACTATTTATTTTGAGATATTTTTTATTTTTTTTTCATTGCTTCGGATAGAACATAGGCTTGGCTTATGTTGGCAAGCTCTCTGCCACTGAGTTACACTTCTAACCCCTTTTTGCTATATTCTTAAGAAGCAATATGAAATTTGTTCTGACCATTAAGTCATGGTTTACTTTAGATAGACTAATATTTTCTCAATTTGCTGTGTAACTAATCATTTCTGATCCATTATACCACATCCAAAGTCACTAGAAGAAGCCAAATTGACCCCCCCATATGTAATTATATAGAAATTCCATTATTTTTACTTAGGTCCTTATGGAAGTTAGTTCAGCAGTGATACTCTTCAAGTAATGAAATCAACTGGGTGTGGTGGCTCATGCCTGTGATCCTACCTACAGGAGAGACTATAAGTAGGAAGATTGTGGTCTGAGGCCAGTCCCAGTCAAAAATGTGAGATCCTTTCTGAACAATAACTGAAGAACAAGTTCAAGTAGCACTTTTCTAGTAAACACAAGGCCTTGAGTTCAAATCCAGTACTACTTAAAAAAAGATACTTAAATGAATGTAAAAACTTAGTGGTCATGTTTTATGTGCTCAAATAATTCAAGCAGAATCTGAAGAGTTTTAGCACAAGACAGAACAGTAGCAGTAATAAGTCCTAATAATATTAGAAGTGTTTATAGCATGGAGAAAAAGAACTAAGAAATACTCCTAGAATATTTATTTCCATGTCGCTAAGCTAGAGAACTAGCAGTTTTGGAAAAGTTGAGTTTAACATTGTAAAATATCTTTCTTGACCATCCTTATCAGATATTACTTTCCTAGAAGCAAGGATTCTGTCCTTCATTCACAGTCCTCATGTTCCTCAACATAGGTGGTGCCTTAACAATCAGCCCAATGTTAGATCTTGTCTCTAGCAACCAGCTAGTAAGACACTTGCCCATGTTGTATAGCATTTCAAGACCAAATCTGGACCTAGTGGATCTCTGGGGCAGAAAGTTTTCTGAATTCTAATTTGTTCTTCTGGATGTATTACTCTGATCTGATACTTGTCATATAGGTATTCTCTACTTTTTTGGGAAAATCCTTTTACCTCAGTTTGCATGACTATTTGTATAATAATTTATTTTCTATCCCTAATAGTTTCATTGCTTTCTTTCCTCTACATGTAGTTTTATTCCCCTCGAGAAATCTGTCTTGGTTTCTTTACAGAGGGCCACAGAGGCCATTTAGATTAAGGATATGTGAGAGGTAGAACTGGACAGCTCTAGGGAAAGGTAGTCTTTCATCAACTCATGAATTTGAAGAAGTGAAATTTTTATTTTTTCTTACTGGTAACACTGGGTTTTGAACTCAGGGCCTCATGCTTGTTAGGCAGACATTCTACCACTTGAGCCACTCTACCAGCGTGAAGCAAGATTCTTGATCAGGACAAGTGGAGCTTCTCTTGCCCTTCTTTTTGTACTGCTCAGCATCAGATCTAAAAAATCCCATTGGCCTAGAGGCCCATCAAGTGTGACTTCAGAGAAACTGGAGTATCTCCTTTCTCTACTGACCAAATCCAGTTCACCATCAATACATGCAGGAGTTGTGAAAATCGCACAAAGCTGGCAGAGACTGATGAATGATGTTGGAGGATCCAGGGACCAAGAGCCACCAGAGTCACCAAGGTGGGGGTGGAATGACTGTGTGGCTGTTCTCCTCTGTCTTAGACAAATATTCTCAGCCTGCCTAGTTTCTGATGCTTTAAGGCCCTCAACACCCTGAGTGCTGCTGAGGCCTCTTCAGCAACTCAGCCCTAGGCTCTGATTATAAATCCTCACCCACTGGGGAGTCAGAGCCAGGACCAAGATGAACTGATGAAATGTTCCTTTAGCGCCTGAGTTTTATGGTTCTGTTTGACTCCCTCTACACAACTTCACTCTTCAGCAGTTTTGCTGAAGGCCTGATAGGACTTAAGCTCATGATTCCTTATTCTACTAAAACTTCTTGCATTGATTTTAACTCCCTCCTGTCCACTATTCTTTCCACTGCCCCAACACATAATATTTATACTAATTTATGTAGTACAATATTATAATTTATGTACATAGTGCATAATGACCAAGCCAATGATAATCATTTCCTTCTCAAATACTGACATTCATATGTGTTCTCTAGTTATTTAGAAATGTATTATTAATTGTCATAGATGATTGTTAGTCTACTGTGATATATAGAGTATTAGAAATACTCCCACCCAGCTGTATTTGGGTACCTATTATCCATCTTATCTAAAGTTCCCCTCCTCCTCCTTCTCCTCCTCCTCTCCCTAGTCTGTAGTGATGTCTGTTCTCTCTTCTTATACAATGAGTGGAAACCATGTGATGTTGTCTTTCTACCTGTCTTATTTCATTTAATTTAGTTTTCTCCAGTTCCATCCATGTTGCCACAAATGACAGGATTCCACCCTTTTTATGGTGAAGATAATGTTCTTTAGTGTATATATACCTCATTGTTTAAATCCATTCATTTGTTGATGGACATCTATGTTGATTCTGCACACTGGTTATTGTGAATGGTGCTGCAGTGAACATGGGCATGCAGGAGCATTTAGGTTCTTAATAACCGTTAACCTCTTACTTGCATCCAAAGTCTCTCCTACAACTCAAAACCCTGAAACCTAGCCTACTACAGAGGTAAGCTGCTGTGCTTTTCAGGAGCAGCCAAAGTACAAATAGGTGCTGTATTAGAAAATGCAAGGCAAACTTGTATTTACCTTGTGAAAAGTTGTAGATCCTTTTTTAAGAACTACTCAGTTGTAATACCAGAGCATATGGCTCTGGTTTTATATTGGGGATATTTCTGAACACCTGAGAGAAGCATCACAACAGAAAACTGAAAAGAGAGTATAGGGTACCATTTCAGGATACAGTTGTTTTGGTGGCAGAGAGTGGACTCATTTATACCCTACATTATCTACCATGTTTCAGCCAGGTGGGCATTTTCTATGGATCAAATCTATATTAGGATACTCCAGAGAAACAGACAATAGATTATAGGTATTAATGGGAGGAGATTAACTAGACTGGCTCACACAGTCACAGGAGCTGAACAATTCCACAATTCTGGAGAGCCAGGGAAGTCAGTAGTAGCTCACTTCAAGAAGCCAGAATGCCCACTACCTGTATGGATGTGCTGTGTGAACCTAACTAATGGTGGTGAGGAATGAGAGATAAGACACACACAGACATATAGACATAAAACAGAAGGCTGGGATGGGGAGGGCTGCACATTCCTGATGGGAAACATGAGCACCTACCTGAGCCAGAGTGTTTATTTTAATATTCAGTACAAGGAAAAGACTCAGGTAAAAATCAAGCTTTAACAATTCTTGATGCAAGGTGAAAGGAATGAGGTTTGGTGGGCTAATTTTCCTAAGGCTACAATACATCAGTTCTGGAATCATCAAGGCACACAGGACACCTTATCTAAGGTATTGATTAATGTGGCATCAGGGAGTCTCCTAGCAGTTCTGGTACTTTATCTAGTTTTGCATCAGGGGCTAGTATGGAGACACAGCAGGTTGTATTCTTCAAGGAGATGTGAGAACAAAGGTCAAGACACCAGGTAGAAGAGGCTGTGTGAATTTCTACCATGGAGAGGCTATGCAAACTCCATCATATACCAGTCCAGGGTTCATGCCTGGTCTCCAACATCTCCTCCTACTCTGTTTCTTAAAAGCTCCCAATGCATTTCTATGTTTAATCCGAAGAGTCACCTTTTGATCTTTTGAGTTCCGACTGAAAGTAAGGAAAAACAACAAATCATTAATAATACAATGCCAATGAAATACCAAAAGGAATATTTCAGAGTATTAAAAGGGTTAAATCCTTGTAATTCATCTAATACAGTTTTGCTATATCTGCAGGAGCAGCCACCTGATCATATGCTCACTACATGGATAAAATTTGCTGTCTTAAGGCTTGTAGATTAAGGGAATCATTGTTATTTTTCCAGGCTCCCATGACATGTGCTTTAATGAGTTTCCATGGGAAGTCTGTTGCACTGTAGAGTGCTGCAGTAACAGAAATATGTTGGAAGTCTGCATAGCACAGTAAATCTTGATGGTGTTTGAGCGTTTGAACTTCATCTCCTATAGCCAGCAAAGCAGCTTCTAGAGAATTTAAGCATATATCAATTTTTTCATCTGTAGCAACTTGTTGAAAGGCATAACTGACATTTGGCATTAAGGTATTAGCATAATGAGCATTTTGAATGCTTTGAGAGAGAGCTACTGCAGCAGTAGTCATGTTGGCAATAGCAGTGTTGGCTGCCACAATGCCTGCTATCAAGAGCCCTACAAATCTTTTTTCTCTTACTAATAATGATTTTATTTCTTTGACTACCTGTAGTCCTCTATCATGATACCATGGTCCTGTGAAATTTGTTAGTACCAAGATATAGGGGCTTTGTTTTACTATTAGTAGGCTGCCATTGATGTAATTGTCCACACATGAGGTTAAATTACAATTAGAACAAGAGATATCAAAAATAGTTCTATATTTAGAAATGTTAATTGATCCAGCCAATAAAACAAAAGAATGTTGAACACAAGCTTGCAAGCCTTTAATAACAGAGCTGCCTGAATGGCTAGTTAGATTGATATAAGCAGTAGTCACTCTGAGCTTCCATATATCTGATGGGATGGTTCTTCCATCTGGTCCCACCAGAGGGGTGGTCCAATAACCCATAATATTAGTTTCAGAAGTGCCTTATAAGACCAATACAAGAGCTTGTAGCCTGCAACATTAATAGCCATTGGAGATGCAAATATACATTGTTCCCATGAGGTTCCCTTATGGGAGCACCAGGGATTGCGTTTGTCATGACAGCAAGGAATGTGAGGGCAATGTGTAGAATTAGATGGTTCACTGGCATTAAAACCAAAAAATTCTAGTTTTTTTTATCAAGAAACTGGTACCATTCAATAACAGAGCACTTTTCCAAATAGTTGTGAGAGGGAGACAATAAGGCAAATTCCTAAGACATATGGGTAAAGCAACAGCTTGTCCTATAAAACTATAATTAGTGAAAGTAGGAACCAGGTGTCCACTGGAGTGACCTCCTACCAGCTCAGAGTCATTAGTAAAAACTGATCTAGATAGACTTTTACAGGTAACTGCATGAAGCAGAGGTGGATGAGGCACAAAAGCCGAATGTACTAAGTTCTGGGCTTCTATGGCATTTACCTGTTGACTAATGATGGTAATCATAGCTAGCAGAACAGGAGGAGTTTCTTCCTGGCCCCACCCCTTAATGTCATTCTTGGCCATATCCACCAAGCATTTTATTTGACCTGAATTTGGGGGAGTAGATCCCCGAGTTGTTTTACTTTGTTTGTCAATGTGATGAAGTTATCTCTTGTAGGTCTGGTAAGGGTGGTTTCTTATCGCTTTCAGTGACAGGATCTCCGTCGGTTTGGTCTTTGGTGGGCTTGGGCACCTCTCCTCCTCCATCAGGTGGAGCTTCTGCATCTGATGGCTGATGTGTTCCATGTGTCTTCACAAACCATGAGGGTACACAAATTGGGCTTTCTGCACCTTCAGGAAAAACACAAGCATGGCCTCGGCCCCATAACAAGACCAGGCTAGGGCCTTGCCAGGCCCCAGTCATTACATCTTTCCACAGTACCTGTGGCAAATGTTGCTTTTTGTGATGTTCCTAATGTTTTTCAGCTGGAGTAAGGTCAGATACAGAGCAATTTTAAAAAACTGAAGTAAAAAACAGCTTTGTTAATTTGAGTGGCCAGGGAGCTGTGTTCCCCTTCTTGTCTTTGTAATTGAGCTTTTAAAGTTTGGTAAGCTCATTCTACTATAGCTTGGCCTTGGGGATTGTAGGGGATGCCTGAGGTATGAAGAATTTTGCAGAGGAACAAAAAGCCTTGAAGCAGTAGATGTATAGCCTGGACAATTATCAGTTTTAATATGGAGCAGCTTGCCCATTACAGCAAAGGTGGCCAAACGGTGACCTATGACATGGCATGTTGCTTCTCCTGATCTTGGAGAGACAAAAACAAAACCAGAGTAAGTCTCAATAATAACATGGACATAATGCTGTCATCCAAGAGATGGAATATGAGTAACATCCATCTGCCATAATGTTAGAGGATAAAGACTATGAGGGTTAATTCCCTCAATGGGCATCGGTAACTGAGGAGCACATTTTGAACATGATTTAACAATTTGGCGAGATTGTTCTTGGGTGATATGAAAATGTTTATGAAGAGCTCTGGAGTTTTGGTGGAACTGAGACTTAATTTGAATGGCTTGGTTTAATGGTGATGAGGTGTCCACATATAAAATTAATGGAGAAAACCAAAGCATCAGCCTGCTAATTGCCTTCTAACAATGGCCCAGGAAAGCCAGAGTGGGACCAGAGATGGCCCTCAAAATAGGGATGTTTGTGTTGTTGTAATAAAGCCCTTAACTCATGGAAAAGATGAAAAAGCTGTTCATCATTAGCAGGTCCTATATAAACAGTTTCAATAGTCATAAGTACACCATGAACATGCACTATTTGTATACAAATTAAAAGGAACATGAACAAAATCCTGACAGCCAATATAATTGCCTGAAGCTCAGCATGCTGAGCCATAGAAAAACCTGTTTGTACAACCTTTTGTCCTTAGAGGAAAAGTAAGCAGCATTTCCAGAACCTGAAGCATCAGTAAAAATCACAAGAGCCTGAGGCATGGGATTCTTTCAGATATTGTGAGGAAATATAAAAGCATGTTGAGAAGCAACATTAAGAAGTTTAGAGGAAGGCAAATGTTCTCCAAGCTGTCCTGTAAAGTTTGCCAATGCATTTTGCCACATGGTGTCAGTATGCCATAACCAAGCCAGTTGTTTCTTGGTAAATGGGACAATAATAAGGGATGGTTATAGTCCTAGCACTTGTACAGTGTGAAAATGGCCCATGGCTATTAATTTTGCTACCATATTATGGCAAGGGGTGATTACTCTAGCAAGGGAATGCGTTAAATGTAACCACTCTAGTACTCCCTGAGTCTGCTAAAGAACTCTTGTGGGTAGACTTGTAGTAGGTAAAATAAGAAGCTGTATTGGTTGAGAATAATCAACACAAGTTCTCTGAGAATTATGAACAGCTTGTTCAACCTTAGCCAGGGCCATGTGACTCTCTGGTGTAAGATATCTAGGAGATGATTGTTGAGTGTCTTCCTGTGAAATTTTAAAGACAGGAGACAGTTCATGGGTGGTCTATTTTAAGGCAGGGCATAGCCAATTTATACCACCTAATAATTTTTGAAAATCATTTACATTTTTAAATTATCTTTATGGATTTTTATTTTTGTGGGGCTGATAGTCTGTCCCTTAATAAGCTGTCCCAAATATGAAAAGGGAGATAGTTTTTGTACCTTATCTGGAGCTACAGTAAGACCCATTTGGCCAAATTATAAGCAACAAAAAAAGTTTAGAAGAAGTGGACTTACCTGTCATCCATTTTTAGTTCTGTCAGGACTATAGATGATGTCCTGACAACTTAAAAATGCTGTAGAATGTCAATAGATAACAGTTAAAGGTTTTGAAAAGATCCAACAATATTTAGAAGGCCAAATTCATTTGAAAATAGTTACTTGGTAATCGCAAATGCTCTGAAGAAGGACCCAGACTGAGAATGAAAAGACTTAGAACAGCCATGGTAGTTTGGGAATTGTTAGACATTTAGTTATTTTCATTGCATACTGTATTTTTAGGAAAATAAGTATGACTGGTAGTATTAAAACACCAGTACTAATGTCCCTTGGTACAATTAGGAACACATGAACAAACTTGTAAAATCTAGCATCATTAACTTTAGATCTCTTTAAGTTGGGGACAATGCCTGTGATACCAAATAGCCTTATTTTTTGATGTACAATTACATTTTATACATATACAGTAACACTTATTTGACTAAAACTAATATAGGCCAGGTTTTAAGTAGCAGGATTGCTCAAATGACAAGGTTTTTTTTTTAATGTTACTGATTATAAACAGCACACATTGTCAAAAGTTTCATTAAGCATTTTATATGTCAAAGGTTTAGATGCAATGCATTTGGATAAACAACTTTAGCTGGTCAGTTAAATGTAACACTTTCAGATAAAATAGAGCTTTAGCTCATTATTTTACATAAACTGACACATTTAACTTTGAAAATATTTGTACCATATTTAGATAAAATATAGACACAGAATACAGTTAAAGGTGGTCATTTAAGAGACCTTTACATGAGCAAATATGTAAATGAATTTTGATTTAGTAGTACTTAAAGCTTGACAAGATCAACAGAAAACACAAATAATTACTTTGATAAAAATCTATCCAAATAACAGTTTTCTGCAGATGTTACTCAGAGTAGAATAATATTAAGATAGCCTTGTTATTTTATGGACATGGAGAATTAGAATTTAGTTTGACATGACCCTAAAATAATTCTTTCAGGTGACTCTACACACTGAAGTTTTTGTTATACACTTTTAAAACTTACTCAGACCTTCATACAACATTCTGAATTCTCTGATGGTTTCTCCTTATCCCTCCTCTCCATATTTGAAACGATATTTAGGACAAACCCTTCTTTACAAAATCCTTTCTCATCTACAAACATTCCTTTTTTCCTTTAACTTTTTCCCAAAATATACACTCAATACCTATCTATATCCTTTCTGCTTGTTCACTTTGTAACTTGTATTTTAAAATAACTTTTTTCTTTTTAAAATTATTCATTTATTCACATGTGCATACATTGAATTTTAAATTTAAAAAAATTGTTTTTTCAATTAGCATTATTTTTAAAGACACCTTTTGTTAATAGATATAATTATAAAAGAATTGAATGTAAACTACATCTATGACAAAATGAAACAGATTAAGGTTACTGTCCATAAAATAATGCCTGTAATTAGTTAGACCTGATTAACATAGCCTTTAAAAAACTGTTTTTTCTTAAAGTAGCAGCAGAAGAGGTGAGGGTCAGAAGAGAACAGAAGTTATTGTATTTCTTTACAATAATTATATAATAAAAATCCTCCTAAAGATGTTTACATATACCTGTATGTAAAAAAGGTTTTAAATTAGGCATGCCATAAATGTGTATTAAAGCACACATAGATTCAAGAGCTCAAGAACATGTGAAAATTAACTAAGTAACCACAAGTACATTGATTACTTATTTTTTAAAATTTTTTAAGGAGCATATTGAAAAGTGTCCCATTCTGTTATTTTAGGACTCACTTTGGGTAGCTTAACAGCTGAGGCAAGAATCAATTTTAGGAATAGTGTTTTGAGTTAGTCTCAGTTTTTAATAAGACTGTTGCCATAGCTATTAGATTTTTGCCTCTAATAAGTTAATTATACAATAGACATACAAAAAACACACACAATGAAACACAAAACAAATACATCAATATACACAAAATTTACATAATGAAACACAAAACAATTACATTAATTTTGAGTGCACTCTTAGACACTGAAGACTTTAGATTTGCCTTTAGTTTTAAACATACGCACAGAGTGATCTCTTTCGTTAGATCCAGTTTGTCCCAGATTTATTACTCCCGAATATATTCAGAATTGTGCTCTCTTCTTACCTTATTTGGCTTGTGGACACATCCTTCAGAGGGCATTTCCTTGCTTTATCCAATGAGTTCTCCTGTAGTCAGGTCCCAATGTTGGGTGTTATTTGCCCGTGACCTGAGTGGGTGTGCTGTGTGAACCTAAGAGCAGTGGGGAATGAGAAATAAGACACACACAGACATATAGACATAAAACTTAAAACAGAAGGCTGGGATCAGGAGGGTTATACATTCCTGATGGGAAACATGAGCGCCTACCTGAGCCAGAGTGTTTTTTTTTGAATATTTGAATAAACAAGGAAAAGACTCAGGTAAAAATCAAGCTTTAACAATTCTTGATGCAAGGTGAAAGGAATGAGGTTTTGTGGGCCAATTTTCCTAAGACTAATGAAGCTTAATTACAACACATCAGTTCTGGAATCATCAAGGCACACAGGACACCATATCTAAGGTATTGATCAATCTGGCATCAGAGAGTCTCCTAATAGTTCTGGTACTTTATCTAGTTTTGCATCAGGGGGATGGTATGTGGATACAGCAGGTTGTATTCTTCAAGGAGATGTGAGAACAAAGATCAAGACACCAGGTACTGTGAAAAATATGGTAGAAGAGGTTGTGCAAACTTCTACCATGGAGAGGCTGTGCAAACTCCATTATATCCTAGTCCAGGGTTCATGCCTGGTCTTCAACACCAGAAGCCTTGGAATGAGGCAACCCCAGCCTGAGGCTGAAGGCCCAAAAGTTCCTCTCCTACTTCAGGGTCACTGTCTGAGTCTAAAACAGAAAAATGGATTCAGGTGTCCAAGTGCAGTAGCAACAGACAATACACCCACTTGAGAAGTAAAAGCAGACAGAGAAAACATATTACCCCCTTGCAATTTTTGTTTCATCCTGGCCCCAGATTATTGGATGGTGCTATCCACATTCAAGGTGGTCTTCCCCACTCAGTTTGCTGACCTATATGCCAATCTTCCTTGGAAACACCCTTGCAGACACACTCAGAAGTGTGTTCTACCAGTTAACAATCAGAAAGCCCCTGAGCCATGCACCTCTGTCTTCTAGTTAGCTAGCCTAAGCAGATCAGGAAATCTATAGAGCCAGCTCTCAGTGGTAGCCACTGTCTTGCCTGCTCAGCTCTTAACACTCAAGTGTCAAAAATATTACTACATCTCTGGAAACCTTTCCTATATTGCAATCCCTTACTCTTATCATTAAAGAGGTATTCTATTCCCAAGGACTTGTTTTACTTCTTCACATACCTTGATGCTGTTTAGTTCTCCACTGAGACTGTGGTCAAAAGGATAGTACAAGATTTTATTCACTGGTGAGCTTTTGTGGAGTAGTTTGCATCCTAAACACCAATATTATTGAGATAGCGAGGAACTTGTCTATTGAAATTTTCTTAAATGAGTAATCTCATATTTTGTTTGATAAACATTCCTTTTCCTTGTACAAACTTACAACTTCTTTTCTTTTCTTGCCCAATGTTAGCTAAATTAATTATCCTTCTTCAAAAGTAGCTTCAGTGAGTCATTTTAGAGCCCTAAATAGTCTCTAGGTCATGTGTTTTCTATGTTTTGCTACCTTATGACTGAAGTATAAACTTGCTCTGGCATCACTCACCTTCCACCATAATCTGCCTTCTTACAAATTTCTCAGAAACGTCTGAGTTTCTCACTTGGGCCTTTGCTGTGCTGGTGCCTTCCAGTTCCTCTACCCCTTACCTACTTTCTACCCCACTCTTTAAGCTACTCTTTAAGAATCCACAAAAAGGCATTTACTACATTCCCATGAAAGTATAATCTCTTTGAGCTATCAATGACTACTGGGTTTATGACACTTTATCTCAACTCTTATTATAACCACATTGGGAACGGGATAAAAGATGGCTGAATAGAGATATCTAGCACTCACCCCTCTTCTCTACAAGGATGAAAAACAGCAAAAGGTGTATACTGCATTTTGAGGTCAGTGATCATGGGAGGTACCGGAAATCAAGAGAGAGTCAAACCTTGTAAGATTCAGAGGCCTGGGACAATAGATAGTAAGAGAAAGAAAATGCCCTACCATCTGCCTCTCTGGCTTCATAGGCAGGAGTGTGAGAGTCTCCATATTGTGGGAGTAAGGATGAAAGAGAGAATCCCAGCAAACTCTATCAGTGCAGATGCTGGTAATCCTAGGTCTCAGAAAATTTTAGAATATTCACAGGATTTCAGCCCCCTTAGAGAAGTCACCTGTACTCTGCATAGGAGACTTGCTTCAGAAAAGGATCTTATATCATCCCCTAGTGTGCCCCCAGGGTGCCATCTTGAAAAATAAACAACTGTTTGAATTTGGACTGATATAGGGTTCAGAAATCCCTCTATAGTCCCATCTCTGGGACTCCAAAGACTCTACTTCACTGGCTTGGTGGGTTGCCACCTCATGAACTCAGTTGACCCAGAAGAGTGATTGTGACATAAGCCTGTAGGGTCCTCTTAACTATAGAGGACAGGTGTTGCCATATGGAGGTGATCAGAGGGCACGGATCCCTAGAACCAGAAGATCAGGATACTTGCCCTCTTAGAATAAGGTGTGGCAAGCTGTGCCAGGACTGAAAGATGGTGCCCACACAGTTCCTGTCACCCCTACAGTCTGTACTGGGCTAAGGCCTCTGGTACTGAGAAGCTGGGGAGGGAACACCATGGCTCCTAACTGCAGCCCTTCCCACAGACATATGCTGAGGTTGTCTTGAACACCTCCATTTGGGCACATTTGCAGAGCCATGAGCTAGTTTTCCTAGCTTTCTTCAAGGTCCCAGACCCAGGTAGGCACTAGCACAGGAACATCAAAGAGGAATACAGTAGTTCCTACTGCAAGCTCAACTACACAGTTGCTGCCACCAACCACCTCTGCATTTTGTTTGGCCATGTTCTACTATTGTGAACATACCCAAACAAAACATGCTTTTACCCCATAAAAGTTGTACATACACTTGATATATCTGACGCTTCTGTCTCAAATTAGGTACATAAATATGAGAAAATTAGACAATGTTCTCCTAAAGAACATAAAAGCACTAAAATAATAAATCTAGGTGACTAGACAAGGTCACCTAAAACATACAGGAAGCACCCAAGAAGTTCCAAGACAATAAAAATAAAGAATATGAGAAGACACAAAAAAGAAATAAGTGAACTCATAGAAGCCATAAATAAATACCAAACTGCGACAGAGAAAACCATAAATAAAGAGATAAATGAATTAAGGATGAAAATTAACAATATTAAAGAGGAAGTGACCCATGATATGGAAAATCTCAGAAAAAGAATGAAACAGAAATACAAAACACAATGGAAGGCCACTCCAGCAGACTAGAACAGGCAGAAGACAGAATCTTAGAACTTGAAGATGAAATGGTAATTAAAGGAAAAACTGAAGAACTATTACTCAAACAACTCAAAACCTGTGAAAGGAATTTTCAAGAACTCCACTGATTCATGAAAAAAAAAAAACCTGAGAATCATGGGTATTGAAGAAGAGAAGAGGTGCAAGCAAAAGGAATTCACAATGTATTTAACAAAATAATAACAGAAAATTTCCCAAATCTAGAGAAAACTATGCCCATTCAGGTACAGAAAGCCTCCAGGACATCAAATAGACATGATCAAAAGAGAACTACTCCATGACATATTATCATTAAAACAACAAGCACAGAGAATAGAGAAAGACTATTGAAGGCTCTAAGAGAGAAAAAACAAGTAACATACAAAGGTAAACCAATCAAAATCACAGCAGATTTCTCAGTGGAAAACTTAAAAGCAAGAAGATCATGGAGTGAGGTATTCCAGGCACTGAATGAAAATAACTTCAACCCTAGGATACTCTACCCAGCAAACTATCATTCAATATAGATGGAGCAATAAAAGTCTTCCATGATAAGCAGAAGCTAAAACAATATATATGACCTCCAACCCACCACTACAAAAGAGTCTTCAAAAATTCCTGCATAGAAAACTGATAAAGAATGTATGAAAACAATTCCATTTACAATAGCCTCAAACAAAATCAAATACCTAGGTGTAAACCTAACAAAAGATGTGAAAGACCTCTACAAGGAAAACTATACACTTCTGAAGAAAGAGATTGAGGAAGACTATAGAAAGTGGAGAGATCTCCCATGCTCATGGATTGGTTGAATCAACATAGTAAAAATGTCGATACTCCCAAAAGTAATCCACATGTTTAATGCAATTCCCATGAAAATTCCAATGACATTCATTAAAGAGATTGAAAAATCTACTGTTAAATTTATATGGAAACACAAGAGGCCACGAATAGCCAAGGCAATACTCAGTCAAAAGAACAATGCAGGAGGTATCACAATACCTAACTTCAAACTATATTACAAAGCAATAACGATAAAAACAGCATGGTACTGGCACAAAAACAGACATGAAGACCAGTGGAACAGAATAGAGGACCCAGATATGAAGCCACACAACTATAACCAACTTATCTTTGACAAAGGAGCTAAAAATATACGATGGAGAAATAGCAGCCTCTTCAACAAAAACTGCTGGGAAAACTGGTTAGCAGTCTGCAAAAAACTGAAACTAGATCCATGTATATCACCCTATACCAAGATTAACTCAAAATGGATCAAGGATCTTAATATCAGACCCCAAACTCTTAAGTTGATACAAGAAAGAGTAGGAAATACTCTGGAGTTAGTAGGTATAGGTAAGAACTTTCTCAATGAAACCCCAGCAGCACAGCAACTAAGAGATAGCATAGATAAATGGGCCTCATAAAACTAAAAAGATTCTGTTCATCAAAAGAAATGGTCTCTAAACTGAAGAGAACACCCACAGAGTGGGAGAAAATATTTGCCAACTATACAACAGACAAAGGACTGATAACCAGAATATATAGGGAACTTAAAAAACAAAACTCTCCCCAAACTAATGAACCAATAAAGAAATGGGCACGTGAACTAAACAGAACTTTCTCAAAAGAAGAAATTCAAATGGCCAGAAAGCACATGAAAAAATGCTCACCATCTCTAGCAATAAAGGAAACTCAAATTAAAACCACGCTAAGATTCCACCTCACCCCTGTTAGAATAGCCATCATCAGCAACACCACCAACAACAGGTGTTGGCGAGGGTGCGGGGAAAAAGGAACCCTCTTACACTGTTGGTGGGAATGTAAACTAGTACAACCACTCTGGAAAAAAATTTGGAGGCTACTTAAAAAGCTGGACATCAATCTACCATTTGATCCAGCAATACCACTCTTGGGGATATACCCAAAAGACTGTGACACAGGTTACTCCAAAGGCACCTGCACATCCATGTTTATTGCAGCACTATTCACAATAGCCAAGTTATGGAAACAGCCAAGATGCCCCACCACTGACGAATGGATTAAGAAATTGTGGTATCTATACACAATGGAATTCTATGCAGCCATGAAGAAGAACAAAATGTTATCATTCGCTGGTAAATGGATGGAATTGGAGAACGTCATTCTGAGTGAGGTTAGCCTGGCCCAAAAGACCAAAACTCATATGTTCTCCCTCATATGTGGACATTAGATCAAGGGCAAACACAACAAGGGGATTGGACTATGAGCACATGATAAAAGCGAGAGCACACAAGGAAGGGGTGAGGATAGGTAAGACACCTAAAAAACTAGCTAGCATTTGTTGCCCTTAACGCAGAGAAACTAAAGCAGATACCTTAAAGCAACTGAGGCCAATAGGAAAAGGGGAACAGGTACTAGAGAAAAGGTTAGATCAAAAAGAATTAACCTAGAAGGTAACACCCACGCACAGGAAATCAATGTGAGTCAATGCCCTGTATAGTTATCCTTATCTCAACCAGCAAAAACACTTGTTCCTTCCTATTATTGCTTATACTCTCTCTACAACAAAATTAGAAATAAGGGCAAAATAGTTTCTGCTGGGTATTGAGGGGGGAGAGAGGGAGGGGGCAGAGTGGGTGGTAAGGGAGGGGGTGGGGGCAGGGGGGAGAAATGAACCAAGCCTTGATGCACATATGAATAATAAAAGAAAAATGAAAAAAAAATCCTGCATAGAGAAAATGAAAGCGTACAAAATGAAGAAAACACAGGCAGTACCAAACCACAGGAAGAAAAGTGAAGAAAGTAGAGAGTAACATTGATTTAGATGCACATAATCAAAACTTCAAACAACAAAGACAACTAAATGACAGAAATCACCACATACCTATCAATACTGACACTGAATGTTAATGGACTTTATTCCCCCATTGAAAGATCCCATTTGACAAACTCGATTAAAAAGGAAGATCCAACAATCTGTTGCTTACAGGAGCTCATCTCATCAACAGAAACAGGCTGGGAAAAGATTTACCAAGAGAGTGGCCCCCCAAAACAGGCAGGAGTAGCAATACTTATTCTCAGATAAAGTAGACTTCAAACCTATATTGATCAAATGAAATAAAGAAGGACATTTCATACTAATATAAGGGGAAATATACACCAAAAGGAAATAACAATTATCAACCTATTGGCACCCAACGTCAATGCACCCAATTTCATCAAACATACTCTGAAGGACCTAAAAACATGTATAAACTCCAACACAGTGGTAGTGGGAGACTTTAATACCGCCCTATCACCAATAGATAGGTCATCCAAACAAAAAATCAAAAAAGAAATCCTAGATCTAAATCACATCATAGATCAAATGGACATAGCCATTGTCTACAGAATATTTCATCCAACTTCTGCACAATATATATTCTCCTCAGCAGCCCATGGAACCTTCTCCAAAATTGATCATATCTTAGGGCAAAAAGGAAGCCTCAGCAAATATAAGAAAATAGAAATAATCCCATGCATTCTATCTGACCATAATGCATGATAACTAGAACCCAACAACAAAAAACATAATATATGGAAAAAATATGCCAGTGCTAACAACAAGAGATCAGGATTGGCAAGTGTTAACTTTAAACAAAAGTGAATTCAAGACAAAGCATCAAGAGAAGTTACCTCACACTTATAAAAGTTATAAAACCAATATAACTGTCATTAACTTTTTGTACCTACAATAGTTTTAAATATGGATATCGTTGTGAATTGGGATAATTTTCTCATTAATATACCTAAAGGGGATGATTGCATTATCGTGATATATGTTGAAAATGACTTTAACAAACTTCAATACTTCATTCATAGTTTAAATACTGAGAAGGCACAGTTTTCTGCTGCTCCTATCCTTAGAGCCAAGGCTATTCACCCTTTGGAGTCAGACTACACCAGAGGCCCAGGAGTTAAGATGGAGCTCTTGAGCCTTGGTCCTGAGTCTGGGGTCTGCATCATTAGGCTATCTTAGTCTGAGGATTCTGACTTCTTAGATCAAGCAACTGCTGCTTTCCCTGGCTTTCCAGCTTGTTGACCAACACGGAACCATTCAGCCTCTGTAATTATGGAAGCCAATCTTAATAGTAAATATATTCTATTAGTTCTCTCTGGAGAACCCGGGATGATTTAAAGTATTTTGTTATAACAGCCTGAATGGACCAAAACAGAATGTTCTATACAAATGAACAAGACCTCATAGCCAGGTACTGATGGCTCAAGCCTGCTGTCCTAGCTACTCAGGAGGCAGAGTATATTGAAGTAGAAAGAGGAATACAAAACGATTTTTTTCTCTCTCTCACGCTTATCTCCCCATCACATATATGCATATTTTTTTCTTTTAAAATTATTATTCTACTGGGTATACATTGTGACATTTACAAAAGCTCTTACAAATATATCAGTGTTGAATTCACCACCTCCACCATTTCCCTTTCTTCCCTCTCCCCTCATTCCTGGAATGGTTTCAACAGGTCTCATTTTCTCATTTTTATGCAAAAGTACATAACATTTCCACCATATTCACCCCATACATGTGTATTTAAATGCATATGGACTCTGGTAGTCTCTGGAAATGTCAGTGCTAACAAAGACACTGAAATAAGAGATATTTTGCAAAGAAAATTCTAAAATTATTCTAGCACAAAATATCCCAAACTATCTCAGCAAATCAGAGAGGGTAGAGTATAGGGGTGTTGGGTGAAATGATGGCAATAAATATATTCTTATAGTATTTAGGAATAGTTTAGGGAACAGTAGAAAATAGGAATTTTTAGATAGGTATCAAAAGAACAAAATTTCAATGAATTGAATTTTAAAGATCTAATCAGCTTTTATAAGAGATTCATGAATTGGAAAGCACTTTGCTTGCAAAACAGTTTTGAACTACTTGAGGGGTAGGCAGAAAATGATGAACAGATTATAAACAAGGAGGAAAAATTAAACACTAGTCATTTCTTTCTTTTTCATAGCTCCTCTTTTTTCTATTCACATGTTCTTTTTTAAAATTTTTATTGTTTTATTATTCATATGTGCATGTAATACTTGGGTCATTTCTCCCCCCTGCCCCCACCCCCTCCCTTACCACCCAATCCACCCCGTCCCTGTCCCCCCCACCCACTCAATACCCAGCAGAAACTATTTTGCCCTTATCTCTAATTTTGTTGAAGAGAGAGTATAAGCAATAATAGGAAGGAACAAGAGTTTTTGCTGGTTGAGATAAGGATAGCTATACAGGTAGTTGACTCACATTAATTTCCTATGTGTGTGTGTTACCTTCTAGGTTAATTCTTTTTGATCTAACCTTTTCTCTAGTTCCTGATCCCCTTTCCCTATTGGCCTCAGTTGCTTTTAAGGTATCTGCTTTAGTTTCTCTGCGTTGAGGGCAACAAATGCTAGCTAATTTTTCAGGTGTCTTACCTATCCTCACACCTCCCTTATGTGCACTCACTTTTATCATGTGCTCAAAGTCCAATCCCCTTGTTGTGTTTGCCCTTGATCTAATGTCCACATATGAGGGAGAACATACGATTTTTGGTATATGAGGGAGAACATACGATTTTTGGTCTTTTGGGTCTTTTCAGGTTGTAATACACTTGTGCATGGAAGCAATGCTAGGAATCTCTCTGTATAGCTATCCTTCTCTCAAGTAGCAAAAACCCTTGGTCCTCCTTATTAATGTTTATACTCTCTCTTCAACAAAATTAGAGATAAGGTCAAAACAGTTTCTGCTTGGAAGTGAGGGTTTGGAGAGGAAGGGGGGAGCAATGACCCAAACATTGTATCCACATATGAATAAAAGAAATTTAAAAAAGAGTTTCTCCTTTGTGTACAATACAGAATAGTATGTTTGAGTACTACTGCTGGGAGGAAGAAGGTTACCATTGAATTGAAAAACAAAAATCCTCCAATTAACAATGGACAAAAAAAGAATAGCATAGCATGGTGGCAGTGGAGGCAGGAGGATCACCAGTTTGAGTCCAGTCTAGGCAAAGGTAGCAACCAGACTCTGTCTCAAAAACAAAACATAGAAACAAAAGTGTGTAAAATGGCAGATTGTTGATATGCATCACATTCCTGGGTTTCCACAAGTCAGAAATAAAACCTCACATACAGGGCTACAAGGAAAAGCAGGAATATTAACAAACCAGGGAAGGGCACCTGTAAAAGACAGTGGCTAGGGAAAATTTTTAAATACTGAACTTTAAAAGAAAAAATGAGAAAACTTTGCTTTGGTGGAATATAGAACCACCTTAAGGAAGTGGAGCTTGATCTGCTTCACCCCTCAACTCTTCTAGCCCAATATTTTTCTTTTTATTTTGTTTAATTTTGTTCTGGCAAGAGACACCCTCACAGCACTCTGCACATGAACAGTTGCATGGAGGGCTAAATGCAGGCTTAGCCACCCCTACAAAAGATTCTTCAAGGAATTCTGCACACAGAAAATGAAAGCAAGCAAAATCATGAGAGGATAGTCAGAACCAAACCACAGGAGAAGAAAAGACAAGGAATCAGACAGTAACATTGATTCAGCTGCACACAATCAAACCCTTAAACAAACAAGGAAAAAAAACCAACTAAATGATAGGAATCTCCACATACCTATCAATACTAACACTGAATGTTAATGGACTTAACTCCCCCATCAAAAGGCACACTTTGGCAAACTGGATTAAAAAGGAAGATCCAACAATCTGTTCATTACAGCAGACCCATTTCATTGACTGAAAGAAGTACTGGCTTAAAGTGAAAAGCTGGAAGAAGATTTACCATCCCATGGCCCATGAAAGCATGTAGGAGTAGCAATACTTATCTCAGAAAAAATAGACTTCAAACTTACATTAATCAAACAAAATAAAGAAGGACATTCCATACTAATAAAGGTGAAATACACCAAAAGGAAATAACAATTATCAAACTGTATGCACCCAATATCAATGCACCCAATTTCATCAAACATACTCTGAAGAACCTAAAAACATATATAGACTCCAACACAGAGGTAGTGAGAGACTTTAATACCCCCCCCCATCACCAACAGATAGGTCATTCAAACAAAAAATCAAAAAAGAAATTCTAGAACTAAATCACACCATAGATCAAATGGACCTAGTTGATGTCTACAGAATATTTCATCCAATGTCCACACAATATACATTCTTCTCAGCAGCCAATGGAACCTTCTCAAAATTTGATTATATCTTAGGGCACAAAGCAAGCCTCAGCAAATATAAGAAAATAGAAATAATCCCATGCATTCTATCTGATCACAATGCATTAACTAGAACTCAACATCAAAAACAACAGTAGAAAAACCGCAAACAATTGGAAGCTGAACAACACATTGCTCAATGATCAATAGGTAATTAATGAAATATTAGAGGAAATTAAAAGGTTCCTGGAAGATAATGAAAATGAAAACACAACATAGCAGAACCTATGGGACACAGCAAAGGTAGTCCTGAGAGGAAAGTTTATAGGCATGAGTGCATATGTTAAAAGATAGAAAGATCACAAATCAATGACCTAATTCTACATCTCAAACTCCTAGAAAAACAAGAACAAGCAAATCCCAAAACAAGCAGAAGGAGAGAAATAATAAAAATAAGGGCCGAAATTAATGAAATAGAAACAACAACAAAAAAAGCCATATAATGAATCAATGAAACAAAAAGCTGGTTCTTTGAAAAAAATAAACAAGACTGACAGATCTCTGGCAAACCTGACTAAAATGAGAGAAAAACCCAAATCAATAAAATCAGAAATGCAAAAGGGAAGATAACAACAAACGCCACGGAAATCCAGGAAATCATCAGAGACTACTTTGAGAACCTATATTCTAATAAATTAGAAAATCTTTAAGAAATGGACAAATTTCTAGATACTTATGACCATCCAAAATTGAACCAAGAGGATACTAATCACCTGAATAGATCTATAACACAAAATGAAAATGAAACAGTAATAAAGAATCTCCCATATAAGAAAAGTCCAGGACATGATGGTTTCTCTGCTGAATTCTATCAGACCTTTAAAGAAGAACTAATACCAACTCCCTTTAAACTGTTCCACAATATAGAAAGGGAAGAAACACCACCTAAATCATTTTATGAAGCCAGTATTACACTCATCCCAAAACCAGACAAAGACACCTCCAAAAAGGACAACTATAGGCCAATCTCCTTAATGAACACTGATGCAAATATCCTGAATGAAACAATTGCAAACTAAATCCAACAGCATATCAGAAAGATCATTCACCATGACCAATTTGGCTTCATCCCAGGGATGCAGGAGTGGTTCAACATACACAAATTTATAATTTTAATACAGAACATTAATAGAAGCAAAGACAAAAATCACTTGATCATCTCAATAGATGCATAAAAAGCCTTTGATTTGATCCTACACCACTTCATGATAAAACCTCTAAGAAAACTAGGAATAGAAGAAATATACATTAACATTGTAAAGGCTATATATGACAAACCTATAGCTAACATCATACTTTATGGGGAAAAACTGAAACCATTTTCCCTAAAATTAGGAATGAGACAAGGGTGCCCACTATCCCCACTCCTATTCAACATAGTCCCAGAATTCCTAGCCAGAGCAGTAAGGCAAGAAGAAGAAATAAAAGGAATACAAATAGGTAAAGAAACTGTCAAAAAAATCCCTATTTGCAGATGACATGATCCTATACCTTAAAGACCCAAAAAACTCTACCTCAAAACAGCAATGTGGTCGAACTTGAGTCACATGATAAGGGGAGAGCATACACAGGAGCTATGGGGATAGGTAGCAAACCCAAAACATGAAAGCATTTGATATCCACACTCCAGAGGAACTAATACAGAAACCTTAAATTGACAGAGGTCAACATGAGAAGAGGATCAGGAACCAGTGTAAAGATCAGTTAGAGATGAATCAACTTGTGCTGTAACACATTTGTACATGGAAGCAATACCAGGAATCTCTCTATATAGCTATCCTTAACTTAACTAGCAAAAATGCTTTGTCTTTCTTATTATGCTTATGTCTTCTCTTCAACAAAATTGGAGATAAGGGCAGAGCAGGCTCTTCCTGGAAATGAGGGGGTAGAGGGAGAGGCTAGGGGCATGGGGCAGGGGGAGTAATGACCCAAACAATGTATGCACATTTGAATAAATGAATTAACAAACTGACCAACAACAACAGGTGTTGGCAAGGATGTGGGTAAAAAGGAACCGTCATACACTGCTGCTGGGAATGCAAGCTAGTACAACCACTCTGGAAAACAATATGGAGGCTTCTTAAAAAATCTAAACATAGATCTGCCATATGATCCAGCAATCACACTCATAAGGGTATACCCAATGGAATGCAACTCAGGTTACTCCAGAGGCACCTACACACCCATGTTTATTGCAGTGCTATTCACAATAGTCAAGTTATGGAAACAGCCAAGATGCCCCATAACTGATGAATGGATTAAGAAAATGTGGTATTTACACACAATAGAGTTTTATTCAGCCATGAAGAAGAATGAAATTTTATCATTCCTAAGTAAATGGATGGAACTGGAGAACATCATTCTGAGCGAGGTTAGCCAGGCTCAGAAGACCAAAAATCATAAGTTCTCCCTCATATGTGGACTTTAGATCTAGGGCAAATGCTGCAGTGTTGTTGGACTTGGGACATGCTAAGGGGAGAGAACGTATGGAAGGAATGAGGATAGGTAGGAAACCCAAACCTTGAATGTGTTTGATGTCCCTACTCCAGAAGAGCCAATACAGTAACCTTAAAATGACAAAGTCAGTATGGGAAGGTGACCAGGAAGTAGTGAAGAGGTCAGGTAGAGATGAATCAATTCAGGTTGTAATGCACTTATGCATGGAAGCAATGCTAGGAATCTCTCTATATATGTATCCTTATCTCAACTAGACAAAAGCTATGTCTTTCTTACTATTGCTTATGTTTCCTCTTCAACAAAATTGGAGAAAACGGCAGAGCAAGTTCTACCTGAAGTGAGAGGGGGCAGGGGAAGGAGGGTGGTTGGTGGCAGGGGGAAGAAATGGCCTGAACAATATATGTACATAAGAATAAATGAATAAAAAGAGAAAATGAATTTCTGGATGAAAATGAATTTCTTTGCTGAGTCTTTTATTTAGCACTTTGAATATGTTATCTCACTGCTTTCTGGCCTTCATAGTTTCTGATAAAAAGTCACCTGTAAATCTTATTGATGATCCCTTGTATGTGATTAATTATTTTTTCTTACTGCTTTTAGAATTACTCTTTGTTTTTGCCTTTTAACATTTTGACAATGTTATATCTATATGTAATATGGATCTTTTAAAATTTATTTAAATTGGAGCTTTATTGAGCTTCTTGGATGAATAGGTATTAGTTTTCCTCTTTCTGCTGTAGAAAATTACTACAGACATAATGGCTTAAGAACGTTGGGTGTGGGGGAGTAGAATTCCAAACTGTGTTCTCTAGGGTAAAATCTAGTTGTTAGCATTACAGCATTCCTTCTAGAGGATCTTGGGGGAATCATTCACTTGTGTTTCAAACTTTAAGAGACTGACTGCATTTCTTAGCTTGTGGTTTCTTCCTGCATCAACAAAACTATGAATTACTTCTCAAGCCCTTCTTACACTGCATCATTCTGATCTTCTTCCCTGCATCTTATGTAGACCCTTGTGATTACACAGGGTGCAAACAGATGATCCAGAATAACTTCCTCATTTGAAAGCCTTAACTTAGTTATACCTGGAATGTTCTGTCATGTAAGGTAACTTATTCTTACGTTTGGTCATTAACATATAGATATCCTTGAAGAGTCATTGTTCTGCTTACCATAGTATAGAATAATGATTTCCATCAAATTTGGGAAGTTTTAAAATATTATTTCTTCAAATATTTTTTGCATCCTTTTCTATATTCTGTCTTTTTGGAACACTCATTAGCCAAACATTGATATCTTGACAGTGTTCCACACATCTCTGAAGCTATGTTCATTTTTCCTCATTTATTATTCTTCTTGTTCCTTATTTCCTAAATTCTAATGTCCTGCCTCTAAGTTTCCTAATTCTCTTCTCTATCTGCTAAAACTTCTGTTTAATTCACATAGCACATTTCTCACTTCAGTTACTATGTATTTCAACTCCAAAAATCTATTTATGTTTTTTATATTTTTCATTCATTTATTATTTGGTGTGACATTATTTTCATATTCTTCTTAAGTATTTGATTGTGCTTTAATTTTTTTTGGGGGGTGGTACTTGGGTTTGAACTCAGGGCCTTGTGAGCACTAGACACATACTCTACCACTTGAGCTATATCCCCAGCTCTTTTTGCTTCAGCAAGTTTTAAAATATTTTTCTCATGTTTATGCCAGGGCCTGTATAGACTTCGATCATCCAACTTATTCTTCTTTCATAATTGGGATGGCAGGCATGTACCACCATTGCCAGTTTTTTATTGGTTGAGATTTTTATGTGGGCTGGCCTCCTAAATAGCAAGAATTATAGGTGTGAACCATGATGCCTGACACTTCATTTAGTTTTATAAACCTGTTTTTTAGTATCTCCTTTAAAGTCTTTGTTGACAAAATCAAATATCTTTCAAGGTTTTAGTTATTAAAGTATATGAGAAAATCTGTTTGAGGTTGTTTGAGGTTGTTTAGCAATATAGAAACAAGTAAGGGATTTTGTTTGTTGTTATTTGAATTAAATGTGAATTTAAGTATTAACCTTAAATCTAGACATAATATCCAAAAGTTCAAAAATTGGGGAGTATAGTTAGAACTCAAACTCATGTCTATGAATATACACCTGTCCTTAGTACACCAGCTGAGAATTCATATTAAATTACCACTAATGTAGCAGCTTAAAGCAACACAAATTTAATCTCATATTTCTGTAGGCCATAAATCTAGGAACAGCGTGACTGCTGTGGCTCCTTGACTTACTGTCTCATAAGATTAAGATCAAGATGTCAACAGGGCTATGAGTATCTCTGAAGGCTCTGGAGGAAACTCTGATTCCATTCAGGTTGCTAGAATAATTCAGTTCTGTGTGGCTGCAGTACATAGGTCTCCATTTCCTTCTGGCTATCAGCCAGTGCCCATTCTCAGCCTCTAGAGGTTGCCTATATTCCCAGGTTTGTGGCCTCCTTCAAAGACATAAGTGGTGGATTAAGTTCTTAATGTTTTGAATGTCCTTTACTCTGTTCCTTCTGTCTCATTGTTGTTGCAGCTCTTCTTACTCATGCTAGAAAAATTTACCTGCTTTCTTCTTTATCTTTTCCTTTTGAGATATGGTTTCACTATGTAGACAGGGCTGGTCTCAAACTTATTTATATAGCCCAGGATGGCCTCAAACTTGTGATTCTCCTTCCTCACCCTCCTGAATGCTAAAATTATAGATGTATATGGACCATGTCCAGCACTTTTTTTTTTTGCTTTCAAGGGCTCAAATAATTAAATTGGAATGACCCAGAAAATCCAAAATAATCTACATATATTAAATCCCATAGTCTTAAATATATCAGCAAAGTCAACTTTGCACATACTGTAAAATAATCTCAGGATGAGGGATTGGGACATGAACCCCTTGTGTGTACATTATTTGGTCTACCACACTAGTATACATACTTAAATTCCCATTCTATCTTGGACCTTTATATGTCACGAAGACAAATGGCAACTGCTTGATCCTTGGGAGACCTTTCACTTCCTCACCATTGCTCTGGTATAGGTTTCATTGGGGTTTACGAGGAATAAGAAGATACCAAATATCATCAGAAAACAATAGACATATAAAGAGTGTTTAGCACCCTAGTCAAGTTCTGTTTTACAGAGGAGGAAATTGATGTCCAGAGCCAGAAATGTGCTTTGACTAGTTAACAGAGCTGAACATTATTCTTGATCTTCACATCTTTGACAGCAGCTGTTTTTATTAACTACATGACTCTAGGGATTTACCTACTTTCTCTAAGATTCAGTTTGCTCATATTAAAAGGGAATAATAATGGTGCTTCTTAATGATGGTTTAAGAATTGAAGGAAATGTATGTATGAAAATCCTGCCAATACAGAATTGTTGCCATTTAATAAGTACAGAGCACTATTGTTGCCATTATATTATTACTCTATAAATCTAAGCTCCCTCAACACATAGGCCCCTTCTTTTTATTGAATTGATTGGTAAACTGAATAGTTTAGTCAAAGCAATTGTGAATTTGAGACTTTTTTCATCACTTTTACTAACATGGCACTTTCCATTTGACTGATTTGAAGATAGCATTTAAGTCAAGCTAGAGAAATGTGGTAGGGAAATGATAATTTTGAAGAGGAACTTGGCATAATGGAATGATATAAAGTGTATTGGTCTGTTGTTATTCATTACTTACCTTACTTGACAAAACTTTTATTTCAAAGTGATAAAACAATACATAATCACATGTGTTTAATCTATTTAAATAAATGTGGACATTCATTCATAAAACAAATATTTACTGGGCATCAATTACAGAAGTGAACGAAACTGATGTGACCCTTGTTTACTTAGGGCTTATTCATTGAGAAGAAACTGATAGTTCATGAATAAATAAATATCTTTATAAACTCTTTGAAGAAAATATAAGATGCTGTAGTAGATTTTTAAAAAAATGATACTAGATATGTAGTCAAAAGGACTTTCTGAGAACTGATACTCAAGTTGAGATCCAAATAATAAGAAGGAACCAGCCATTAAATAATGTGCATGTGTTGGTCAAGGAGATGGAAATCAACATAGAAGTTTGAACTATACTTGATAAAGACAACCAATAGTACCTGCTGAAGAATTAGATATGAGCAGGGGGTAAGTGAAAGAAGGACACAAAGATGACCCTTATATTTCTGATTGCAAGTTATGGAATACTATGAGAACAAAAGTTAGTGCCACAGGTCTAATTTTATTAACGATGTTGTAGTTATTTGCAGTCTCATACATTTGGTTGCTTTAAATTTCTGGTTTCACAAGAAATTTTATTATCTAAAAGGGTTGATAATGAGATCCACTTTCCTTCTTCATTGGATTTTTGTGAAAATATGTTCAGAAAATGTAATCATAAAACAAAAGCAGATATAACTTCAATGGCAGATCATTAAATATTTGTTTTATGAGACAGAAATATCTGGATTTATTTATATACCAGTTACATAAAAGTGGAGCTGATTGAGATGGCAAAAGTAAAAAGCATTTGTGTCAAGGTAGATAAGTGTGTTGGGGAAATAACCTTTTAAAAGGGTAACTGGAAATGGGAGAATTGTCATAGTGGAGAAACATAATATGTGTTGGTCTGTTATTCATTACTTAATCTTCACAATAGCTCTGTAACCCAAATATCGCATCTTACACATGAGAAAACCAAGTTTCATAGAGGCTAAGTAAGTTGTATAGATGATAAAGTTGTGATATAAACCCAGCTGTCAAGCACTCAAATTCAATTACTTACAATGAGAGTTGGGGAACTTTTTCCTGCAAAGAACAAGAAAGTAAATACTTTAGGCTTTCTGAGCTATTTCTCCACTACTCAGTACTGCCACTATAGCACAGAACAACCATAGACAATACATAAATGAATAGGTGTGACTGTGTTGCAATAAAACTTTATTCACAAAATAGAACAGATATACACATATACAAGGGAAACATATACATATACAAGGAAAACAGATAGCTTAGCAGTTTCTACATGAAATGGGGAAGTGAAGATCCACAAAGCCTCTTGAAAGACAATCTCACATGAAGATAATTTCAGATGCAAGTTAATGTGTTCTTATCTTTCCTAGAACTTGTGATTGTTATGCCACAGCCTTACATATATTTGTTGTTAATACAGAGTGGGAAGAGACTAATTAAAATTTTTAAATAATTTAGAAATATCACCCCCCAAAGATTTCCAAGCTCATATTTGACACAGCCTTTTAGTGGACATGCTGACTTGGAAAATGGATAATTTGTTTTTGTATTGTATTCTCTTTATTCTCTGAAAGGTAAACTGGCCACAGGCTGCATGAAGGGAAAGAGCACAAATAGAGGAATGGTTACAGATTTGAGAGAGTATGGGATGAAATTATTCTAAGGATTCTAGATAGGTGATCTGCCATAAGTACCCCAAAATATACCAAATAGGATGCTTGATGTATTTGTTTTCTATTGGTGTCATATCACACTACTTCAAACTTAATAGTTCAAACAACCATTTATTATTCCTCACAGTTCTGTGGATCAGAATTCAGAAGCAGCATGGCTCAATTATGTTCTCTGCTGGAAACAAGGTATCAGGTGAGGTGGATCCCTTATGTAGAAACTGGGAAGCATCTCACTTCCAAATTTGTTCAAATTGTTGGCAAAATCCATTTATTTTGTAGGTGCTATCATCTTCATGTAAACAATGACAATGTTGATTCCTAATTGAGATTTGAATTTCTGACTTCATCTTCAGCTGAAGAATGATCTCTTCTTTTAAGGGTTAATATGAGTATATATTAGGTGCATTCAAAAAATCCAAAATAATCTCTGTACTTTAAAGTCATGTCATCAGTAACCTTAATTATGCCTGAAAATTCCCTTATGCCATGAAATATAACATATTCACTTGAAATGTGAAAGTCATGGAGTTGACCACACACTCCATAAGGTAGAAATTAGTATTGTGACTTTTCTCATGGAAGTAGGAGATTGGGAAGAAAAGTATTTGGGCTCTAGCTTAATTCATCAATTACTGTTTTTGTAATATTGGTGCTGGAGACTGAATTTCCTTCCTTCCTTCTAACAAAAGATAAAATCCTTATCCAATACAATTTATATATTGGTAGAGAAGTCAAGCTAATAGAAAAGAGTGATGGGCATGAGAATAAACACAGAGGAAGGGGATACAGGAATGAGGGGGAATGCAAAAATCCTATTTGCAGGGTTGAAAGTACAAAACATTAGTCAGTTCTCCTGCTTTTTAAATTTATTTCTTAATTTCCATTAAGTTGAGAAAGAATTCAAAGAAATGGAAGTCAAGCATTAGTCACTGATTAATCTTCCTAGGATTTTCTAACCAACTTGAATTACAACAGTTATTCTTTCTAGTCTTGTTGGTCATTTAGCTGACTAATTCTGGGATCAGAAGAATACGATCACAGTCAATCTTGCCTCCCACATTCCACTGTGTACTTCACTCTTCAGCTTGAGCTTCTTGTATATTGGCAACTAATCCACCATAGTGCAGGTCATGCTAGACAAAGGAAACCATGTCCTACAAATGCTGCCTTTCTCAGATTTTCTTCTACTTGACATTTGCTGGCACCAATGTGTCTGATTGGTTGCCATGGTTTCTGACCTCTATGTAGCCATTTCCTCCACTTTTCAATACACAGTCCTCATGAGTGTGAAGGTCTGTGCTTGTTTGGTGACTGGGTCCTGGCTGTATGAGCTGGTGAACTCTGTGACACACGCAGTGCTGGCAGTCACACTTACTCTGTGTGGGCCCAACCAGATCAGCTACTTTCTCTGTGACATCTCATTACTCCTGAAGTTCTCCTGCTCAGACAGCTCTGCTAATGAATTGTGCTCCATGGCCAGTGCCACTAATGTCCTGAGCCTCTGTTTTTTTTCTCTTCTTTTTTGCTTTTATTGCTTTTTGAGACAGAATCTTACTATGTAGTTCAGGTTGGCCTTGAACTGGACCAGGATGAGTTCTGCTTCATCCTCCCAAGTCCTGGGGTAACAGAACTGTACCACAACATCAAGTCAAAAATTTCTTTCCTTATCTCTCCATATTTCTCCATATTTCTTTTTTTATTTTTCTCTCTTTCTGTTTCTTTCTTTTCCTCACTCCCTTTCTTTAATTCTTTCTGTGGTACTTAGGTTCAAATCCAAAGACTCAGGATTGCTAGGCAGATGCTCTACAACTTGAGCCATGCTCCCAATCTCAAAAAATTCTTAATTTGAAAGAAACATGAATATTCCAAATGCAATTAAAATAGTGATCTTTCTAGATAACATCTCTCAAAAATTGTGGTACTCCTACCACAAGGATAAACAATCACACCTGTGGTAAGTCTCTCACACATTGTGATCTAATGTGCATTGGATTCTTTTCAATGAACTGATATTTTAGAACATTTTCATCACCACCCAAAAAAAAGTGCATATTCATTAGCATTTACTTATTTTTCCTGAAAACCTCCAACTTTAGGCAACTACTAATCTACTTTATAATGCTATAGAATTGCCTATTCACATTTAACCTAAATGGAAATATATAATATCTGACATTTCTGTTGGATTTCTTTTCCTTAACACAATGTTTTCAATCTTTACTCATGTTGTAGCATGTATTAGTAATTCATTACGTTTTATGCCAAATAATATTCCATATGCAGGTGTATCACATTGTATCTCTCCATTCATCAGTTAGTAGACATTTAGAATATTTTAACTTGCTAGCTATTGTGATTAATGTTGCTAAAAATATTTGTATACAAGTTCTTGGTGGACTTATCTTTTCATTGTTCTTGGGGATGTACATAGGAGTGGAATTGCTGGACCATATAGTAATTCTGTGCTTAATCCTTTGAAGAACTATCAGACTGTTCTACAAACTGAAGCACAATTTTACATTACTGCCAGCAGTGAATAGAGTTTCCAGTTTATCCACATTCTTATCCACACTTGTTATCTGTCTTTACACCATTCTAGTGGGTAGTCTAAACTGATTGTTTTGATATATATTTCCTTAAGATATTTAGTAAGAACCAATCCTATACTTCTACTTCAATATATTAAAAAACCCTGTTGTCAAGAGGGGTTTTGAGCTTCAGAGATTTAACATTGTTTAATGTTTTAATTAAAATTATTGTGCAATAAAATATTATAATATTTTAAAAGCCATGTGTTTCTCACCAACTGTGCCCTATGAAACAGTTTGATGGAGAGCCATTTTCTTCTTTAAACTCCACAAAAAGCAATGTCAAAACCAGGTCATGAGCAATGGAAATACCAGCAATCAAGGGGCTGAAGGCATTAGGGCTGTTGATGGGAAAGAAAGGATGTTCTACCCATAGAAGAGCAGCCCTTAACAGGAGTGGATTATAACTAAGAAAGCAGATATGCTGTTAGTACTATGGCACAGATAATCATCCAGCTGTCAGGACATGTGGCATGATGATCTAGGTCCATGGCCCTTGGTCATGGCCTCCAGAAGAAGTGGAGAAAACTCCTTCATGCCTTGGAGAATCCAGTGAAATAAGCCATATCCTTGCATATTCCTTCCTTCCAATGAGGAAGAAGAAAAAGCAGTCTTTCAAACTCAAGCCACCACGATTCCTAATGACAACTCTGTCACAAAAGAGATAAGATGCTGATCTCCCCATTGCCTGCTGGGAAAAATAATTGCCCTAACTTTAATGAACCCAAGAGAGAATTAATTGCTCCTTTAATTTGTACAGTTTCTATTCAGGCTGTTGCCCTTGAACTGTGTTCCTATACTAAGGAGCCCCAGAATGTCAGAGACTTATTAAATCCCAAAAGATCATTCCACAGTTCTTCATAAATAGTCATACTACAAAGGGAATTATGGAAAATCAAAAAGCATTTTTGACTCCAACATGAAGCAATGATTATGCACTAGAAGCTCCTAGAATGGCAAGTCCCCATCATGATGCTTTGAAGTCAACAGACAGTTTTACCAAAGCCCAAGTTCTCCATTTTTGTGCAGAGCAGCTAACTCCACATCAAAGCCAGAAATCCAAGACTTTCAGTAAGAGTCAATGGTAAGTAGTTTATTTATCATTACAAATGAGAAAAACTACCTGGTTCAGGATATCTACTCTTAAAAATATTATAAAATATGGTACATATTTTTGTTGTCTTTTTCAGGACATTTATGTAATGACAGGCTCAGTATCATTTTATGTGCATCAATTTCTAAAATAGTAATAATAAAAACATTAGAGGTTGTCTACTTAAGTTCCTGAGGGGTGTGTGAATTCCTTAAATGAGATAATATGAGAGGAAAGCACATTCATAGTAGATTATGTATAATATAAAATGTCACTCCTACTTTAATTTTGACAAGCAGAACAGTAGCAGTAATTTTCATGGAAAAAGCATAAGGTTACATGCTTCTTTGATTTATGATAGAATGAGAATATGGGGTATCAAAATTTTATGTAAGCAAAAATTCATTTAAATAAATTCCCATTAAGTTTGTGTTATAGTCAAAATTGAAAACTTTTTAAATTCACACCACTAAGGGTTCTCATCTTTATGTTGTAACACACTTATCCTTGGAGCTATGTTGTAAACAGATTATTTACTGTAATAAGCTCTAAAGTTTGTCAATTATTTTCTTCTCTCAATCACTTTTTAAAAGCAATCTCATAGACTTGAAGTTATTCTTAAATAATTTCATTCTCCATCATTTGTCATCTGAGATGATTTATTGATTGATTGTGAGAGAAAGAAGCAGAGCTTCTGCTCTTAGTTGGAAAATGAGCAGCACTTCCAATGGTCTCCATTGGAACTGTTGCTGTGAAGAGAGAGAGCATTAAGTTCTCAAAGGCTAGTAGACCAATGTATTATTTTTATGTACCTATGAGCTGTGATCTTGCTCAGGTCCATAACATATTTGAAACAGAACTACTGAATGGAAACATCCTCTAAAGTTTAGCTGAGATGCCCTTTCTCAATCTGTCTCTGTGAGGCTGACTAAAGTGAAGTACTAACTTCAGTCTGGGTGGTAGTGAGTAGTCTTTGTGCCCCAAGTTTAGCACCCTGTTCAGCTTCAGTAGGCAGGGACATCAGATGCCACTGGGAATATGGGGCTCCATGATGACAGGATCAAGGACCTCATGGAGAGGTCTTTGGAAGCCAATTTTTCCCTAGTCTGATATACATGTTCATGTAAAGGGATTCAGATTGTAAAATCTTGACTCTATATGCTGTCCAGGACATAAGCTGGAGCAGCCTATGAGACCCTTTAGAGCCACCCTCTTCTCAATTCCAAAACTATTTAAACTGCCAGTCCTATGTCCTGTTTAAGGCAGGGGCAGATGTACGGAAATGTATGCCTGAGAAATTGTACTCTGATGCTGCAGTTGCTTAGGGATAGGGACAATTGATAGAAAAGTAATATAGCCAAATGTTCAATCATTTTTTAATCATTGTAATTCTAAGAAATTGGTTTCACTAATGTTACCAGTAACTTTTTTGTGTTTATGGAGTTTTTGGTGCCAATTTGACTAAATTAAGAAATTAAATCATTGTAGGTTTTTCCTTATTTGTCCTCTCTTATTTTTATTATTCCTTGGAATGTTTTTTGCAGGAGAATGTCCTAGGAAGATTATGGTCTTTCAAAGTCAGATGGAAGGTATACAATTCCAGCCTTCAGGAATACCCATAGTGTATCATTTTCCTCACTTGCTAATCCTAATGTAAGGTTGTGGTACATACACAAGATTGTATGTTCAAAACACCCAACATAGTGCCTTGTACATTAGAAGTCCTAAATAAACAGTAGCTATTATTATTGAAAACCACAGAACTTTTGGACAAGGCTATGAAGGGAAAGGATTAGTGTTATTTGTGTTAAAATGGCTTATTTTACAATGTCAATCATACACCCATATAAACAAAGTATAGGAAAAACACACACCAAGCTGTGAACAGTGATGCTGAGTAAAGATATTTCATTTTCATTTGGTATTTGGTATGTAATTGATTCAGGTAGATTTTCAGTGAGCATGTGCTATTTTTAAATATAAAAAATCACATAATTTAAAAAATTTTAAGAATATAATGAGAACTGGGCATGGTGGTACATATCTATAATCCCAGCACTTCCTATAATCCAGAGGCAGCAGGATCACCTGTTTGGAGTCACTCTGGGCTTCAAAGTGAGATCTTGTCTCAAGTAAACAAAGAATACAATGAGAAGATCTCACTGTATATTTCTGTAACTTTCAGTAGTTCTATAAGTGCTTCAAAATAATTTTTCTAAAATGTAAAAAGTAAATAAATAAAATATGTAATCATTCCATCCATCATCTATCTATCTGCCTATCTATCAATCTATCTATTTACCATTTCTCTCTCTCTCATCTATCATCTATCTCTGAAATAACATTAGGCCAATGAGGCTTTCAGTCATGTGAAAATTTACCATCTCAGAGGTTACGTTGTTCATAAATGTAGTTGATCCTCCATATTTGCATGTCTGTAGATTCAACCCACCATGAAGTAAAAATATAGTGAGTATGTACAAATTTTTCTTGTCATTATTCCCCTAATAATGCAATATAACAACTATTTATATGGCATCTATGTTGTATTACATATTATAAGTAATCTAGATTTGAGTTCAAGTACATAGGAGTATTGCCTAAATTATATGCAAATGATATTCCATATTATATATGGGACTTGAACATCTGAAGATTTTGGTATCCAAGGGGCTCCTAGGAACAATCCTGGATGATACTGCGGGACTTCTATAATAGGATTGCCTCAAGGTGGGTGAATATTAACAAGGTCATTGATAATTTTGGGTCTGATCCAATAATATGAAACACGACATTTTCATGGTCTTAATAATACCATGTTATCTCCTGTGTAGTAGCCTTTAAATAACAATGAAATCTTAGGGATGAAAGAAACTGTAAGAATCCACTCAAAAAAATCTTCACTTGAGCCTTGAATAAGTCTTCTTGGTAGGAGATATAGCTTTGCTTAAACATTTCCAGTGGTGGAGCTTATTTCTTTCCATTTAATATAAAATGCTATTTGTTTAGCTTATACTCATTAGTTAAACAAGACTTGGAAAGTTGATGAAAACAAAGGAGAAGTAGATAAGAGGCAATTAAACCCAGGAATAACAGGATTTCCATTCAAGGTCAATTTGACAATTTGGCCAAGTAAATTATCAAGAAATAACATGGGGGTAAAGAAAGTTAAGTAAATTGTGAGCAGGTACTTGATAGTTCATATATTAGCATGAAAAGGGAGGAATGTTCAGCAGTTAAAAATAAAGACTACTGGTATAAATCCCTGAAGCTGTAGTTTTCCCACTAGAAACAAAGGATGAATAGAAGAACTTGCACTTTAAAGTTGCACTAAGAATGAACAAAGTTTGCCTGACATATAGGTCATGTATTATGCACTAAATGAGGGACATAGTAACAGTGCTAACTATACGTGCAGGAGGACAGAGAAAGACATGTGCCTCACTTTCAGGTGAACTTGACTGGGTATCATAATTTTTGTAGGAAGATTTCCAAAACTGAATAAGTGAGAACAAGGTCATTTTATCGTAATTGCCATAGGCTGTTTGAAATGGAAGAGACCTTTATCTATCTTATCTGTTGGAAATATTCTGAATTTATGTGCACATTAAATTTTGAGAGACTCTATTTGATGACCTCTGAGTATTTCATTTGGTTTTACATACCTATATTACATGGAAGTATACAAATAGTAACTTGGGGGAAAGTAAAAATAGTTCTTATTCCACAAAAATAAATTTAATTTGCCACAAACACCTAAAATCTTCTGGACTTTCTCTTAGAAAAACTTTCTTGACTGCTAATATTAATAATGTGTGTGTTTGTGTCTGTCTTTTAAGTAGACCAGCAACATGAAAATAACATACTAAGATTTTAAATTATTGTTTTGCATTATTGACATCAAACGTGGACAAATATGCTGTTTTCCTTATGTGCTTGAAGTGTGTTCACATCACAAAATGATCTTGATTTATTTTATGTCCATTTTGTTTCCTTTAAGGAAATAAATACCTAAGATTTGTTAAGAAACCATTCCACAGGCATAAGTTATTATTAGTTTATTACTTAGTTTGGAAGATCCTGGTTGAATTCAGATATATAAAAAAGTATGTTTTTTTCAAAGTCGTTAACAGTGTTATTTTGTACATTTGATTTTAATGAACTTATTTTAATATTTATAGAAAACATATTCCCTTTCAACTAAATTCAACATGATTTCTGTTGAGTTATACATTTTCATGTAGAGATTCAGCCCAAGAAAACTCAATTCTCAATCTATTTTTCATTTGAAATCTATCACCTAAGAGGGAGAGAAAAATCATTACCATAAAGCAAAGGTTAGAGACTCAGATTGTCTATTCGTATGTAATATCATGTAAATTCCAAGAGGAAAGCATCAGAGTACCATACAAGCTATAGTGTATAAGTAAGTGCAGCTTGTGGAGATGGATTTTGATGGTGATAACTCACTAGGGTGGCCCAATACAAATAGGGTTAGTGTGAGGAATATGGAAAATGGGATTGACATCACTCCTCACTTTATCCCTGGCCCACAAAAAATTAGACTGGCCAGCCAGACCAAGAAAAAATACTGTTTCTTAATGTACTGCATATAGATATAATGACCTATGAACATATTTCTCAGGGTTTAACTTCAAGTTGTATTTTAAGACATTTGAATTAAGTAATGTATGCAATTTTAGAAACCATAGTTTTTTAAGTCCTTAAACATTAAAAATTCACTTTTATAATTTAGTTAGATAAGATCATGTATTGCTTTCTTATTGCAGACTTCCTTTCATGAAGAATTTCATTTCTTTCTATGAATAAACCTGGACGCTTATTTATAAAGTGGATTGTGGAGTTTACCTTTTCAATATCGTGAGTTAAGAGAAAATGCATGCCACTGGTTTTTAATGAATTTTAATCCATCTATGCAGTTCATAGAGAAAACAAAGAATAATATACACATATTACATAGTACATGCATAAGAAATTTCAGAGAGTACAGAAAGATTCCTGGCCCAAGTAAAATGTTGCTTTCCCATTAAGCAATGCCCACAGGTAACCTGGAGAAAGCATAGAATATTCATACACCTCCTTCTACAATATCTCTTATCCATACTCTCTATAAACTTTAGGGATGCCAGGAGTCCCACCTTCACCTTCTTTCCTCACTGTCTGTTTTCTTTGGTGGGTTTCATGTAAACTCATGCATTCAATAGTCACCTATAAGACAATGCCTCCCAACTCTGCACTTGAGCAGGACTAGCCTGTCTCCTGTGGAAAATGCTTATTGGGAATCTCCACTATTTTCTCTCCCCAAACCTACTATACCTCACTGATTTCCTGTTTTAATAGATGCCAGTGCCAGCCACTCAACCTACACACACTGTGCCTCACCATGTCCTCACACCCATGGACATTAAAGTACTTCAAACTTGACTCCTTTTCCAGGAACTATTGCTTTAGAGATTTTCTCCAAACTCTTAATTTACCCTACAGTTTCAGCTATAGACCATTTCATTTTGATCTGACTTTAGTTTTCAGGCTTCTCTCCTGGATCAAAGAAAGATTTTAACATAAGGCACATGTTCTTTGAGGCACTCTTGGGAGTTTTACAATTATTTGGGACTTTTAGAATTACATGAAAGATTTTGTGTATGGATACTCATGCATTTTTCTGAATCTATAAAATTCTGTCAGCTTCTCAATGCTGAAGATTTTCTAAAACCCAGGCCAATTCCCTCCAGATTCCCCCTGCTTCCAACCTTCCCTCACCTAGAATGTAGTTTCCTGCTCATTATTGATTTTCTGCAGCCATCCCTGTCCATTGTCAGAACAAAACCTGGCTTCGAGGTAGTCAGACATCTGGACTTCCTGCTGCCCCAGGATAAGAGGAGGAATATTTTCTGAGGCCCCAGTTGGAGGACTACTCAGTTATTTTATGTATGTATGTATGCATGTACGTATGTATGTAAGCACTTTGTTCAGTGGACAGGTCTGACATGCCCTTCATATTTCAGTCCTGTTCTCTAAAGGCAGCTGATTCACTGCCACCCTTTCTTGGGCTAGCTAATTAGGTTGTACTTAGAGTGAATATCACCAGGATTTTTAGAATGAGTCATGGAGTTTGGTAACAACCAGCCAGGGATGACCTACCTGCCAGCTCTCTGCAATTAACAGGAATCTCCAGGGCTGGGGATGTAGCTGTAGGTGATGGGGCTGCCAGCAAAACTCAGAAACTCTGTAGCATTCTCTCCTCTAATAGCAACATTGCACAAAGAAGTTCACTGTTCACCTTGGGTCTTTTCTTTTGTAAACATGGGTTCAATATGACTTTTGATTTGCTTGCTTTTGTCTTGACATACTCATACTGTGTATTTTACTTGAGTATTTTGTCACCAATATTGTCTGGGATGATGCCAGTCTGGGACAGGTGTTCTCACACGTGCCTCCCCCAACAAACCTGCACACAGCACACACATGCATGCATGGCTTTTCATCTGTTGTCCAGGGTCCACCTACAGGATTTGACTTTTGCCACATTAGCAATTGTAAGGAGAATAAAGTATGTTGCATATCCATGAAGAGGCAAGACTGTGGTCAGGGAAACCAGGGCCTTATAGTTACTCTACCACTGAGCTACATTCCAGCTGTTAGTATTTTGCAACAGGGTCTCACTACAAAGTTCAGGCTGACCTCAAACACATTATCCTCCTGCTTCTGTCTCCCAAGTGCTTGAATTGCAAGCATGCACCACCATTCTTAGCCAAATGGAAAAAGTGTACAAGTTGATAAATTTTTACATATATTTGCACCTGTGTAATCACTACCCAGATCATGATATAGGACATTTCCATTACTTCAGAAAATTCCTTCAGATGCCTTTTCAATCAGTATCATCCAGAGAGGTAATTATTGTGCTCACTTATTACCAGAGGCTATTTTACCTAATGTTGTAGTTGATTAAATATTTAAAAATTTTTATTAGCACATAATAAGTATATAGTCATGGGTTATAGTGTGGTATTTCAATGTATGTGTACAATAGATAGTGTTCAAATCATGGAAATTGTCATACCTATCACCACAGATATTGATTATTTCTTAGTGTCAGGAGCACTCAAAATCCTTTCTAGTAGCTAATTTGAAATATTCAGTTAAATGTCCATCATAGTCACCCTACTGTGCTATGGACAATTAAAAGTTATTTCGCCTTTCCAACTGTATCCCTGTACCCCTTAACAACCTTCTCTCCATCCCTCCTCCCCACATCCTTCCCAAGCTTTCCTATCCACATTGTACTCTCTATTCTCTGAGATCAACTTTTTAGCATCCACAAATAAGTGAGAACATATGGCATTTGTCTTCATATGCCTGACTCATTTCACCTAACACAATGTCTTGCATGACCTTCTTTTAAATAGAAACTAAACTACAAATTATTTTATGTCTGATTCTTCAATTGAAAAGAGTACATTTTAGGTGTAATAGAAAGTTATTGTGTCAATTATTTTTCCAGGAAAAATAATATATATAACTTATATATAACTTTTTGAGAAACGGGCAGAGAAGTGATTCCTGTGGATATCCTGGTTTCCCATAGCAATTGTGCCATTTTATTTTCTCATCAGCCGTTCATGAGGGTTCAAATTTCTCCACACTGTCATCAACAGCTCTTAGTTTCCATTTTCTTTATTCTAGCCACTCCAGGAGGTAAGTAGTAGTATCTCGTGTGGTTTTGATTTGCATTTCCCTGATGACTAAAGATTTTGTATATCTTTTCAAGTGCTTATTGCTGCATCTTCTCTGAAACTCTATTCAAGTAAGCCCTTTATCCATGCTTAAATTTGGTTGTTTTTATTACTGTTGTTGAGTTGTGGCCATTCTTTATATATTGTGGATATTAATTAGTCATCAAATTTCTGATTTGCAAATATTTTCTTTGATTCTAACACTTGTCATTTTGCTTTTTTTTTTTTCTTTTTCAGTGGTACTCGGGTTTGAAATCAGGGTTTCACACTTGCTAGGCTGGCAGTCTGTCACTTCAGCCTTTTTTGCTCTGGCTGTTTTGGATATAGGTTCTCACTTTTTGCCCAGGTTGGCCTGTAACTCCATCCTCTTTTTCTATGCTTCCTGCCATTGCTGGAATGACAGGCACTCACCACCATACCAGGCATTTTACCATTGAGATCGGGGTCTCACAAACTATTTGCCCTGGCTTTCCTGGAACTGAAATCCCCCTGATCTCAGTCTCCCAAGTGATTAGGATTACAGGTGTGAGCCTCTTGTACCAGGCTCATTTTGCTTTCTTGATAGCATCTTTCAAAATACTTTTTAATTTAACAAAATATAATTTATTTTTGTTGTTGTGGCTTGTACTTCTGGTGTCATATACATGAAATAGGTGCTAAATACAATGACATGAAGATTTTCACCTGAGTTTTCTACTGAGATTTTTATAGTTTTAGCTCCTAGGTTTAGGTCTTTGATCAATTTTCAGGTAATTTTATATTTAAAACAAGGGTCCCAATTCATTCATTTTATGTAGATATTCAGTTTTCCCACTTTTAAGAGAACATCCCTCCTCCACCAAATCCTCTTGACATCCTTGCTGAAAATCAATTAACCATATATGTAAATATACTTCTTGGCTCTCTATTCAATTACATTGGCCTATATGTCTGTCCTTATGCTAGTACCACACTATTTTAATCATTGTTACTTTGTACTAAATTTCAAAATCAGGAAGTACATGTGTTATAACTTCATTTTTTAAAATTATTTTCACTATTTGAGGTCCTTTTCAATTCCAAACAAATTTGGAGATGGGCTTTTGGATTTCTGTGAAACAAAGGTACTGGTATATCACAGGAATTGTGTTTAATCTGTAAATCACTTTGGGTATTATTGACATATTAGCCATGTTAAATCTTCCTATTAAATGACATGGGTTATTTAGGTTTCTTTCATTTTTTCAGCCATATTGTTTTGTTTTCAGTGTACAAGTCTTTCACTTGCTTAGTATGATTAATTCTAAGTACTTCATTCTTTTAGATGTATTATAAATGAAAGTCATTTCTTCTTCTTTTCTTTTTTTTTTTTTGCTTTGGTTCTACTGGAATTCAGGACCTCACACTTGCTAGACCAACACTCTACCATTTGAGCCCTGCTCCCATTTATTTTTTGCTTTAATTTTTGAGATAAGGTATCATGCTTGCCTCAAAGCAATACCTTCCCACCTATTCCCACATAAAGTGAGCCAAAACAACAGGTTCCTGATAGTGATTTTTTAAATTTCTTTTGTGATTTTCATTGAAAGTGTGTACAAACAGAGCCATTTGTTTCCTATGTGCAAATTTGCTGAATTGTTTATTAGCTCCTGTAACTTTCTGGTGGATTATTTTAGATTTTTCTCTCCATAGAATCATAGGATCCTATTATCTCTAAATAGAGATGGTTTAACCTCTTCCTTTCCAATTTGAAAAACTGTGCTGCTAATATTTTAAAGTTTTAGAGATTAATATTTATATAAAGTGAAAAAACTACAAGTGGAATACACTGAAAGGGAGCATGGACATTAATTCTGGAGATGACTGAATTATCCTTTGTAAATCTTATTAAATTTTTTGCAATCAAAATTTATTTCTTAGAAAAAAATTAGATGCTAACAAAAAAGGATAATCATTGTAGGGAGATGTTGCTGAAATGGGAGAAAATGACCTGACACCAATGCAAGGGTTAATAGCTTACAGGTGCAAATTTGTGCAAATTTGTGGGGGTTCCCTGGGCTGAGGTGGCTAGCTCTATTGAGTGAGAAATAATGATCACCCACAGGTCAGCACATATTACCACTACACAAATCACTTTATGTCCAGCATTATCTGACCTGTCCTCTCTGAAGATTTGCTAACCTATTTGAGGGTGTTCTTAGCACATTCTTATTACAGTTTCTTTGTAGACTTTTCTAGCTGTAACATCATTTGAAATGAACAATCAAACATTTGTCACAGAATTCGTCTTCTTGGGATTTTCCAACCACTCCAACCTACAGGGCTTGCTCTTCTTGGTCTTCCTGGTCACTTACCTGATGACTGTCATGGGGAACATGCTCATAATGGCCACCACAGTCAGTCCCACACCCCCATGGACTATTTCCTCAGCAACTTGAGCTTCTTGGACATCTGCTACACATCCACCACCATCCCAGTCATGCTGCTGAACTTCTTCCAGGAGAAGAAGGCCATCTGCTGTGAGTGCTGTCTCTCCTAGATCTTCTTCTTAGTGACATGTGCTGGCACTGAATGTGTCTTGCTGGCTGCCATGGCTTATGACCGCTATGTAGCCATCTGCTGCCCCCTTCAATACCCAGTCCTCATGAGTGTGAAGGTATGTGCTTATTTGGTGACTGGGTCCTGGCTGTGTGGGTTAGTGAACTCTGTGACACACACAGTTCTGGCAGCCACATTCACTCTGTGTGGGCCCAAGCAGATCAACCACTTTTACTGTGATATTCTATTGCTCCTTAAGCTCTCTTGCTTAGACACCTGTGTCAATGAGTCTGTGCTCCATGTGGCCAGGGCTACCACAGGTTTGAGCCCCTGCCTGTTTACTGCAGGGTCCTACATATTCATCATCTCGGCTATACTTAGAATTCCCTCTGCTCAGGGAAAGAGCAAGGCCTTCTCTACCTGTGCATCCCACCTCACTGTTGTGGTGGTCTTTTATGGGATGGCCAACATCAACTAGGACAAGCCCAAAGAAGGGTACTCCTTGGACATGGACATCCTTGTTTCTGTGTTTTTTTGTGTTGTGACCCCCATGCTGAACCCCATCATCTATAGCCTGAGAAACAAGGAAGTCAAGGGTGCCCTGAGGATGCTGTCAGGAGGGTGTGCACTCCCTAGATAAATTGGTCTTCAAGCTGAATAATATCACCATCTGAAACCACCTCATGGGAATTTGTAATACAGAGAGTTTTAGTCTGTATCTGGATTCTGAATTCCTGCATACTAGTTCCTAAAATTGATATTCCCAGAACTCTTTTCTGTCCTTGCTTTTCACTCCTGCCCTCTTCCCGCTTTGCAGGTTAAAATGTGTCAGATATCTTGCACTGATTTTCAGAAGCATTTCTTTCTCAATTCTCCCCACATCAGGGGAGTAAATTGTGGTAACCTTATTTTCTACATTCCCTCCTGACAGCGTTTCCATTTTAGATTCTGCCTATAAGAGAAGGAACGGGGAACTGTCTTTTAGTTAGAGAGGAAGAAAGGGAAGAAAGAAGGAATCATTTTCTTGTGAATCTCACAGTAGCAGCAGAAGACTCCTGAAGTGGCAGGAGCTAACATGTGTCATTTCCTATAGCTACTGCTCCTAAGCTGTAGGGTCACAGAAGGAATGGAATGACCCTTGTGTGAGGAATACAATGCCTGAGTCTGTTATTTTCTTCCCAGAAGTTCACACTGCAATTATTAATAACAGTCTCTTAACCACATTGTAATCTTCATTTCCAAAATAAAGGTCTAGAGTTTTCATAGACATTCTATTTCAGGCAAAGACTACAATAATTTTAAGTATCTGTTTTGTTATTGCACAGCATGAACTATCAGAATTTTATTTTCTATTGGCTAAGATGTTATCAACACATTAAAACTCAGTCAGGTTTGCTATCCAATTCCATCTTTGAGGACCTGATTCCTAGAACCACTCCTGATGTAACATACTATAGCAATTAGTGTGTATAGTAGAAATAAAAATAATCTGCTCTAGATTTTAAAGAAATTTAACAAGGAAATTAGTTACAAATTTGTTGGGAATGTTGAGAAAGAGGGAAAAAGGATGACAGCTAACACAGTCTTCAATACAGAAACCTGTAACCTACCCATAAAATACATTCACTCCAACCTTCTGTCACCTTACATTTCAGGTATTTGTTACTGTACCAAATCTGATTAATACATACAGAATTGTTTTTTTGTTCTGATATTAACTTGACCAGTTTCAAGAGATAACATATTTATTGTTTCAAAGGTTTTGTCCATCGTCAGCTGGACCCATTGTTTCTGTGCTGTGGTGACACAGAACAACATGGCAGGCTATAGCAGAGTAAAGTTGTTTGCTTCCTACTGGCCAGAAGCAGAGACAGGAAGGGGCCAGGGGCAAAATAAACTTCAAAGGCATGACCACAGTCAGTTTTATTCTCCTACATCCCAACACTTTCTAATAATGCCATTAAAATATTCATCTATCCATGAATTAATTCATTAATTAGGTGAGAGCCCTCACGGTCCAATCATCTCCACCATCTGGAGACCAAGAATTTGACACATTAGTCTTTTGATGCATCCAAACTCCAGCGCTCTGAATTACAGAATTACAAAGTATATTAAAAATCCAAAATATCTCCAGATCTCTTATGAGTTAATTCATGCATTAAGTGGGAAATGAATGGGACCCTGTGAATTTGAATAGGAAAATGCTAATGACTTTGGACAAATCTTAGAGCCTTAAATCCCAAAATCTTCATCAGGCAGTCTGTGTAAGGAGACTAACTTTCCCTAAATTGAAAGTTCTGTTGATCCCCCTCCTCCCCAAGGCAACGGTCTTACAAGTAATGCTAATTTTCTCTTTTTTGTTTTTGGCAGTACTGGGATTTGAACTCAGAACCTGTGATCCGTGCTCCAGTACATAATTCTCTTTATGATGCTCATCCATTATACCTCATTGCCATCAGACAATTAATTGGGTTCCAAACCCAGAATGCCCCAGGGTAATAATACAAAGGGTACATAAGCCCAGAATATTATAAGCTTCACACCAAAATAAAATTTCAAGATTTTATTATTTTTTCTTCATAGAAACCTTGAAAAATATGCACAAAAATGGACTCTTAAGATGCTTGACCAAAGGAGATAGAACATATTGGCAGATGATTTTGAGGGTGTCACATAGGTACACTTATAGGAAATGATGTTTTCCTGAACAGTTGGAAGCAGTTCCAACAGATCTCTGTTTGGTTGACTAAAACCTAGAGTCAGTGATGACTTAATTCAATAAAAGTGAGTTTTGAGAATATACATAATATAAAGCATGAGATACAAAAGATTAGTGAAATAAGAATCCTTCAAAGGATATGTTTTATCTCTTACCTTAATCCCACATAGTAAGTACTCAAGGAGGAACCAGATCCCATTTCCTTTACCAAAGTTTGTATTCTGCCACCTGGAAGTGACATTAGGAGATGTCATCATTGAAATGGGATCTCTTGATTTCAGTGGGGATGATGGGATTCTCAATGGGTAGAGGTGATATGTATGAGCAGTAATCAAAATATTTTAATCTTCAGAGATTTTTGGCACTGGCTAAATGATCATGGTGTAGACTGGAAATAATGGACCTGCTACTAAAATATTATCTGTCTCATGTAATATGAGAAACTTCTAACTATGCTGATAAGAATCATAGCTGAAATCATTATAGTGGAGGACTACCTGCATTCTGGGCTCAGACCTTCTGAACTCACTAGGTAAAGCTTGCAGTATGTCTATGGCATGTGGGATACCATAAAAAATGCCTCTGTGCCACAGTAGGATAATCATAGTGCCAATCTTATGGTGGCAACACCATACCTTATTCTTCAAATAGCTCTTTTCCTTTTGAGAAATAGCTCCTGACTGCTACAGGACCCCCAAAGATACCATATGCCTGGCCATGGAATACAAAGTGAAATTGCAATTTGAGCTGTTCGTATGAATTATGTGTTCTCAAATCTGCCAGGCCACAAATGTACACGACTGGAGCAGCACATCATCTATTGGAAGAGGGATATACAAGACCAGGCTCAAAGCAGTCTTGAAGGCCTGTAATTGCACTCCCTGTGGAACTTCCCTTATGGGAAGATCTCTGACGCCAGTTTACCAAAGAAAAAATGTAGAGACTGATTTACAGATCCAGTTCCATGGGATACTCTGGCATGACACAGAATAGAATGATAAAGTATTGTTTGCAGTTCTACCCTTGCAGGGTAATGTGTAAATTTAAATCTCCCAGGGAGCAGAATTTTGAGCAGTAAATTTGGTTATTTCTTCTGCTTGAAAAGAAAGATTTCCAGAAATGTGAATTAATACAGTTCACACGGAATAGCTAATGGTTTGGATAGGTGGTTAGGGATTAAGATGAAATAAGGATGAGATGTTTCTAGAAAGAGGATATGGAGAAGAGGTATATGAATAAACATCTCAGATTGGGGCACATTGTGAGGATTTATGCTGTCTCATGTGAATGTGCATAAAGTGGCCCTTCCAGGCTTCTCTGATGACCACCAATGTTGAGTGCCCAATTTTTCAACAGTAGAAACAATGTTACAGTCATTGCTGTGGCAGTTGGCCAGGGGAAGATTGATATATTTTGATTATACTCCCCTCAGTGGAAGGGCAGAGATTATTATACTGAAATAGACGTGCATACATCTGTTGGTACCAGCATTCAGGAAATTGTGAAATGCTTTGGTTTTTATAAAATTACCACACATGGCATTGTTTAATGGCCTAGGAACTCATTTCATAGAAATCTAAGTGAAGCCAACAGTTTTTACTACATATCTTATTCTTGACAGGCAAATAACTTTATAGAATATTGGAATGTCCAATTGAAGACTCTGCTGAAGTGCCAACTGTGAAACAAAACCTTGCAACATTTGGATGCAATTCATCCATTCCCTCCTTATTCATGGGGACAAGCTGAAGACGTCCAGTAGATGCCTGAGTCTTATATAAACTTTGTTTTTTTATACATATATACCTATGATAAAATTTAGTTTATAAGTGAGGCACAGTAAAGATTAGCAGCAATAACCTAACAATAAAGTGCAACAATTGTAATAACTAGTATAACAAAAGTATGTGAATGCGGCTGTTCCTAAAAATGTCATAAAGTACTTTTTCTTACAGAACTTGTCACTTAAAGAAATCACTTTACAGCTTCTTTTTAGAATATCCAAGTTGCTAGAATGACTACTGTTGCATCTTAGGGCCATTACAAAGTAAAATAAAGGTTACTTGAGCATGAATACTGATACCACGACAGTCCATCAGATAACTGAGATGGCTGCTAGGTGAATAATGGGCAGGTAGTATATATAACATGAATAGCACAACCCATGCAGTGCAAAATGTCATCACGTTACTAAGAGTGGCAAGTGAATAAATGTTTATGAGTTGTTTATTTCTGGAATTTTCCATTTCCAAGACCATTGTTGACTGTGGATAATGGAAATGCAGAAAGCAAAATCAATGCTGGGAATGGGGGGAGCTACTATATAATTCTGAACCAGTGAAAATATATGGCATGGTTTCTACCGAAGCCAGAAACCCTGGTTCTGTAGCCAAATGGTGAACATGGGATAGTTCCTTTCACTATTTACTGAATTATCATGTGACTTTTGTCTCTGGGATCTCCTAGTGCAGTTTCAAAGGCAGAAATGGTCTTCTTGGGTACATAGCAATGGTATCATTTTACTAGATTTGAGACTACTGGTAAATTTGGGGCTATGATAGTAGCTGAAGTAATAAGCAAAGTAGTATGTTGCTATTTTTTGATATGACTACTTGCCACTGTAATAAGAAGACTCAATTTTTTGATGTTTGACTGCTGACAGCTTCAAAGTTGTCACTCTTGGATACCGCCTTTCCCTTCTGTCCCCTATCCATGAATGCCAATAAGAAAGGGTATGCACTCCCTCCATTGGCTCTAGCAGAAAGTCCAATGTAACCCTTCAACCTTGCCCTACCTCCTATACGAATAAAAGCCAAAGTCAAGGCTTCACTCTCCATTCACTCCAGAAGATACCTGAGCTCTCCTTCAGAAATTCCTAGCATGTTTACTAGGTGAGTAGTAAACTTTATTTCATATCCATTGGTACTTATATGTCCTAGCATTCATATAAATTCATAGAGAGAGGAGTTCTGCACAGCATCCAGAGAGGATGCTACATTCCCACTTATTTTCACAGAGAAGGAGTGATGGCAAATAATGGTGAAGGAAATGTCTAGGTCTGGAACCAAGATGATTCTCTGAAGTGCCATTTAGCAGCAACATCACCAATAGTTTAAGTGAAAAGAACACCACAGTAGCCCAAATAAAGAAAGGGCAAAACTCATAGGACTGAATGTTTGTGGCACTTCAACTAAGGCAATAATTGAAGAGGTGTCAAGTGTAACCTAGTAACAGGTATGCTGCACTCCAAAAGAACTACTTGAGTTTTCTAATTTATCTAAATGAAATCCATCGAATGTGTGTGTGAATGGGTATTAGGGGTACAGGACAATGGTGGAAGAAACACAAAGTTTGATCATTCTGAAAATTCTAACAGCTCAGGCTGTTAGAAAAGGCAGTAATACTATGTTTTCTTGGTTGGTCAAAAACGTGTAGCACAGTGGGTAAGTGAGAAGTGCTGGGCCTTCCTTAGTTTGATGTGGAGGAGGAGATTTAAAGGCTAAGGGAGAATGGAATGTTAGGGTGAAGGTATGTTTTCACAACTACTCACCCACCTGGTGAAGATTCAGAAGATATGTTCTTCACCATGACTGTGAGAAATAAATTTATGAGGAGAGGCCCAGCATTCTGAAGGACTCTGAATGCTGTTCTCTGTAGGCCAGCTGTTATAGTGGAAACTGTGACAACTAAATTACTTAAATGAAATGAGTAATTTTATACTAGGGGAGTAGTATCCAAGTGGAACTACTCAACCACCAAAGTCAAGATGAGTGTGCTCATTTTAAAGGACAGTAGAGTCAAAGTAGCAATCAGTATAATCTGACCTGTGCAAATCTATGGCTTTAGCTAATTGATCACAGTGCATAAACACAAAGTTCTAGATCAAACAAACTAAATTCAAACCTGAGTGATAAGAACAGATAGTCAAGACTGAAGTTCCCTCAACAAATTCCCAGTGTTGAGCTAGTTTATATTACCAGACCTCCTGGATGAAGAAGGGGCTGGTCTCCCTGAAGAAAGAGTTTAGTACACTGCCAAAAATTTATACCAATTATCTCCTAAATTTCCCCGGAGAGATTTTTTGGGCTTTACCAAAGTAACCACATTTGGAGAAAAGTGAATAATCAGATCTTTTGGGGACTGCTAGACACTAGTTCTGAACTGACACTAATTCTGGGAGACAAGTCAGAGTAAGGCTTATTAGATCAGGCGACCTAGAGTTTCAGCTCACATTTTCCCAGTGGGTCCTGGAACCCCTCCTGTGCTTCTTTTATGAGTTCTGGAATGCATAAGTGAATATATGCATACTCAGCATCTGATAGAATCTTCAAAGTCACTCCTTTATCTGTGGGATGAGGGTTATTATGGTGGGAAAGGCCACGTGAAAGCCACTAGAACTGCCTCTACCTAGGAAAATGGTAAACAAAAGCAATACTGTATTGCTGGTGGAATTTATGCAACTAGTGTACCATCACACTTAAAGATGCTGTAGTGCTTATTCCTTTTACATCCTCATTTGATTTGTCTGTCTGGTCTGTGTGGAAGACAGATGGACCTTATAGAATGGCAGTGGGTTCTAAGCATAACTAGGTGGTAACTGCAATCATAGCTGTTGTAGCAGTTATACATTCATTATGACAAATTAACTTATATACTGGTACCTGTTACACAGCCATTGATATGGCATATTTTTTCCATACTAGGTGTCAACAGTCCTACTCAGTGCATTTCAATTCTCTAGCCCACTGTTATAATTTACTTTGCAGGGATCTTGACTGACTTTCCCTTCTACAAATAACATATTGATGATATTATGCTGATTGGACCTGATGAACAAGAAGTAGCAAGTACTCTAGATTTATTGGAAAGGCATTTATGTGTCTGATGATAGGAAATAAAACTGAAAAAAAAATCAGAGACATTTTACATCAGTGAAATTCATAGGGTGTCAAGTGGAATGGGGCATTTGAGAAATAACCCCTAGAAGGTGAAGGAAAATTATTGCATCTGATCTTTCCTACAGGAAAAAAAGGCACACTCTCTAGAGGGCCTCTGAATTTTGGAGGTAATATATTCGTTGGGCCATATATTGAGTGACCAGAAAGCTACTAGAGCCTAGAATAAGATAGAGTCATGTGATTCAACAGGTCCCATGGCACTTGAAATGTCAGTGGCAAATAGGGATGCTTCTGGAGACTTTGGTAGGACATAACAGAAAATGAGGACTATAGTTGCCATGTGCAATTGCTTTGCTTGGTCTATATATGTGCACGTATGTGTGTTTGTGTGTATCTGTGTGTGTGTGTATATATATATTCCCCTTTTTGTTTCAATTCTTTGTGAAGAATATTAAAGTTATGTTGTTTAGTAATTTAAGTTGGAACTTAAGGATTCAGTGCACTAACTGCAGAAAAACATAGGATCAAATAAACCCAAGTAAGGATGTCGGCCTCTTATATTTCCTTTCTTCTGGGAAATAACATTTTCTCTCACTTGTATGCCTTCAAAATTCCCAAATTTGAAAAACTAAATTATTTATATTAAACATTTCTCTATTTGAATTATAGTGTGCCCTCTGTTTTTCTCAGTGAGCCCTAAGTAGGCCTTATATAAAATTCCTTCTGTCACCTTTTCTAAATATTACTACAGTGCATTTCCCCTTCTTTAGATTCCCATAAAGGTAACAATTAGACCTTGTGTTAAAAAAAAAAACTAAACCACAGGCTTGCAAATTCTTTTGGATGTTAAACTTTTCTCAATTCTTAGTTTTCCATGAATTTGAAGGAGGACATAATCCAGCAGTCAGATTAGAAATTTATTTTCATATTTACACAGATGTTTACAATTTCTGATTTTTTCTTATCTTCTTAAGATTCAAGACTTCAGGCTGTACAATGTTTTTTTAACATCTGATGTATCTCTTCACTTAGTTTTCCTATATCTGAAATTGTCTTTGCTCCCTCTTGATTCTAGAAAAATGCTGTTTTTTCTTTCAGCATTTAAAAGTGCTGTTCCACTGTCCTCTGTCCTCCAATGTTTATGATGAGAAGTAACTGAAAATCCATATTTTTTTTTTAGTCCGTGGCTCTAACATGTCATTCTTTTTTTTTCTAGTAGCAGTTGATTCAATTTTTTTATTATTCATTTCTTTACATTGTTTGGGTCATTCCTCCCTTCTGCCTCTGCCCCCACCCTCTCCCCTTCTCCCCCTCCCTTTCAGGAAGAACCTGTTCTGCACTTTTCTCCAGTTCTGTTGAAGAGTGGAAATAAGCAATAATAAGAAAGACATAGCATTTTTGCTAGTTGAGATAAGGACAGCTATACAGAGAGATTCCTAGTAATGTCATTCTTTTAAAATTGTTTTCAAGGGATTCTCTGTTTTACTGTTCAGCACTTTGATAATAAAGAATGGCTTTCATTGTATTTATGTTGTGAGAGATTCACTGAAATTTTTTAATCTGAAAATGTGTCCTTCAACAAGTTGGAGGAGAACCTTTTTGGCAATTATACTTTTTAAAATTTTACTTCATAATATATCTTTCCTTGCCTTTTAAAATTCCAGTTTTAGGGCTGGCGGAATGGCTCAAGTGGTAGAGCATCAGTTTAACAAGTGTGAGGCCATGATTTCATACCCCAGTACTGAGAACAAAATAAACAAACAAAACCCTCCAATTTTGTAGTTTCAATTTGTTTGTAGTTTTGTTCCATCAGCATTGATAGAGTAATCATAAACACATAAAAAGTGTTGTTACTGGTATCAATACATTTTTACTGTTGTAGCTGTATAGTATTTCAATTTATTAAGATTGTGAATTTATTTTTTTTTTGGTTGAATGCTTTATTGCATTTTTTTTATTCATATGTGCATACAAGGCTTGGGTCATTTCTCCCTCCTGCGCCCATCCCCTCCCTTACCACCCACTCCGCCCCCTCCCTCTCCCCTCTACCACCTCAATACCCAGCAGAAACTATTTTGCCCTTATTTCTAATTTTGTTGTAGAGAGAGTAGAAGCCATAATAGAAAGGAACAAGAGTTTTTGCTGGTTGAGATAAGGATAGCTATACAGGGAGTTGACTCACATTAATTTCCTGTGCGTGTGTGTTACCTTCTAGGTTAATGCTTTTTGATCTACCCTTTTCTCTGGTTCCTGGTCCCCTTTTCCTATTGGCCTCAGTTGCTTTTAAGGTATCTGCTTTAGTTTCTCTGTGTTAAGAGCAACAAATGCTAGCTAATTTTTTAGGTGTCTTACCTATCCTCACCCCTCCCTTGTGTGCTAAAGCTTTTATCATGTGCTCAAAGTCCAATCCCATTGTTGTGTTTGCCCTTGATCTAATGTCCACATATGAGGGAGAACATACAATTTTTGGTCTTTTGGGACAGGCTAACCTCACTCAGAATGACGTTCTCCAATTCCATCCATTTACCAGTGAATGATAACATTTCGTTCTTCTTCATGCCTGCATAAAATTCCATTGTGTATAGATACCACATTTTCTTAATCCATTCGTCAGTGCTGGGGCATCTTGGCTGTTTCCATAACTTGGCTATTGTGAATAGTGCCACAATAAACATGGGTGTGCAGGTGCCTCTGGAGTAACCTGTGTCACAGTCTTTTGGGTATATCCCCAAGAGTGGTATTGCTGGATCAAATGGTAGATCAATGTCTAGCTTTTTAAGTAGCCTCCAAATTTTTTTCCAGAGTGGTTGTACTAGTCTACATTCCCACCAACAGTGTAAGAGGGTTCCTTTTTCCCTGCATCCTCGCCAACACCTGTTGTTCGTGGTGTTGCTAATGATGACTATTCTAACGGGTGAGGTGGAATCTTAGTGTGGTTTTAATTTGCATTTCCTTTATTGCTAGAGATGGTGAGCATTTTTTCATGTGTTTTTTGGCCATTTGAATTTCTTCTTTTGAGAAAGTTCTGTTTAGTTCACTTGCCCATTTCTTTATTGGTTCATTAGTTTTGGGAGAATTTAGTTTTTTAAGTTCCCTATATATTCTAGTTATCAGTCCTTTGTCTGATGTATAGCTGGCAAATATTTTCTCCCACTCTGTGGGTGTTCTCTTCAGTTTAGAGACCATTTCTTTTGATGAACAGAAGCTTTTTAGTTTTATGAGGTCCCATTTATCTATGCTATCTCTTAGTTGCTGTGCTGCTGGGTTTTCATTGAGAAAGTTCTTACCTATACCTACTATTTCCAGAGTATTTCCTACTCTTTCCTGTATCAACTTTAGAGTTTGTGGTCTGATATTAAGATCCTTGATCCATTTTGAGTTAATCTTGGTATAGGGTTATATACATGGATCTAGTTTCAGTTTTTTGCAGACTGCTAACCAGTTTTCCCAGTTTTTGTTGAAGAGGCTGCTATTTCTCCATCATATATTTTTAGTTCCTTTGTCAAAGACAAGTTGGTTATAGTTGTGTGGCTTCATATCTGGGTCCTCTATTCTGTTCCACTGGTCTTCATGTCTGTTTTTGTGCCAGTACCATGCTGTTTTTATTGTTATTGCTTTGTAATATAGTTTGAAGTCAGGTATTGTGATACCTCCTGCATTGTTCTTTTGACTGAGTATTGTCTTGGCTATTCATGGCTTCCTGTGTTTCCATATAAATTTCACAGTAGATTTTTCATAAGATTGTGAATTTAAATTACTGTTTCTCTAGCTTTGTGGAGGACAAATTAGATTTTTACTTTTATGTCTTTCTTCTTTCATCAAAAGGATTAAAGTAATAAAATTTTACCTAAATATTTTATATTATTTTTTAAAAGTCTTCCAAGTATAAAATAATATTACAGTAAGATAAACTTCTAGAGAAGGCTGGAATGTAAGTACAATTTCAAGGAGAAATAAAAACAATGTAAAATTCGAATACTCAAAGATTACTCTTTTTTGCATGATTCCAACTCATATTTATAGTTTTTCTTTTTTTTCTTGGTGGTGCTTAGAATTTCACACTTGCTGGGCAATTGGTCTATCACTTGAGCTACTCTACTAGCCCTCATATTTAAACTGTAACAGTGCTTTATCATGGTATAATTCATACATGGTAAATACACATATATTAAGTATACAACTCAATATATTTGACAAAGTGTGTCACCATCATGCAAATGAAATCAGAGCACTTTTACTATCTTTTCAGTCCTTAGTCATCACTCCTCCCATTTTAGTCAACTACATTCTGGTTTCATCACCATAAATTATTTTGCCTTTTCTGGAACTTCATGCATGACAAATTACATAATACACACTCATATCTGTCTTCTTTCACTTATAATGTTTTTAAGATTCATGTAGGTAGTCTCATCTTTTTTAAATCCATGCACAATAATCATATACATTTATGGGTTACAATGTAATATTTCAATACATATATATAATATATAACGGTTAAATTAAGTTAATTACATATTATAACACCTGCATTTATCATTTAATTATAGTAAGTACATTCAATATCTTCTCTTTGACAACCTACAGAATGGGAGAAAGTCTTTGCCAGCTATACATCTGAGAAGGGATTAATAATCAAGATATAAATGGAACTCAAAAAACTATACTCCTAAAGAATTAACAACCCAACTAATAAATGGGCAAAGGAGCTGAACAAATAATTCTCAAAAGAGTAAGTACAAATGGCCAATAAATCCATGAAGAAATGTTCAACATCCCTGGCCATAAAGGAAATGAAAATTAAAACTACATTGAGATTCCATCTCACTTCCATCATAATGGCTATCATCAAGAGCACCAACAATAAATGCCAGCAAAGAGTCAGGGGAAAAAGGAACCCTCATACGCTGCTAGTGGGAATGTAAATTAGTGCAATCACTATGGAAAGAAGTATGGAGGTTCTTCAAAAACCTAAAAATAGAACTACCATACAATCCAGCTATATCACTCCTGAGTATATACCCAAAGGAAATTAAGTGAGGATTCAGTAGAGACACTTGAACACCCATGCTTATTGAAGTATTATTCACAATAGTCTAGCTATGGAAACAGTCCAGATGCCCTATATCTGATGAATGGATTAAGAAAATGTGGTATACAACAATGAATAGACTGAGAAAAAAAACAGGAAAGCAATCCCATTTACAAAAGCCTCAAGATATAACTAAGGATAAGTTTAACAAAGAAAATGAAAGACCTCTACAATGAAAACTGTAAATCACTAAAGAAAAAAATCAAAGAAGACATTAGAAGATGAAAGGACACCCAATGCCCATGGATCAGCAGAATCAGTAGTGTGAAAATGGCTGCACTACCAAAGCAATCTGTATGTTTAATGTAATCCACATCAAAATTCCACTGACAATCTTCACAGAGATAGAAAAATTAATACTAAAGCTCATATAAAAACACAAAAGACTTTGAATACCAAATCAATTCTGAGAAAAAAAGAGCAAAACTGGAGATATCACAAAACCTGACTTCAAACTATACTACAGAGCTATTGTAATAAAAATAGCATTATACTGACATGACAAAAGACATGGAGACCAATAGAACAGAATATAAGAATCTGATATAAATCAACACAGCTACAGCAATCTGATTTTTACAGAGGAGCCCAGAACATATGTTGGAGAAATAACTTTTTAAACACATGGTGCTGGGAAAAGTGGATCTCTAAAAGTATAGAATCCTGAAATAAGATCTCTGTCTCTCACTCTGTACTAATATTAACTCAAACTGGGTGAAAGATCTCAATGTAAGACCTGAAACTTTAAAACTACTACAGGAAAGAATAGGGACTACACTGGGACAAATAGGCACAGAGAATAACTTCCTGAACATAAATACAATAGCTCAGCAACTTCAATCTAACCAAGGTACATGGTAAGTGTATATGGAAATGTGAACCTCTGTACAACTGATATATACTAAGAAAATGGTTTTTAAAATTTATAAGCACTAAATAATTTGTAAGTCCCAACTTGTACAAAACAATCAACCAAAACTTTCTAGTTTAAGGCATGTGCTTTGCTTGCATTTGGTGTAAAGATATGCATTAGTAATATCAAAGCAACTTATTCAATATTATCTCTTGTTTCCTCAAAGGTAGTGGAACTAAAAAAGCTTCTGCACATCAAAGGAAACAGTTACAAAACTGAAGGGACAGCCCACAGAATGGAAGAAAATTTTTGCCAGGTATGCATCTGTCAAGGAGTTAATAACAAGAATAAACCAGAAACTCAAAAAACTAAACTCTCAAAAAGTCAACAACCCAATGAAGAAATGGGTAAGTGAACTGACAGACAATTTGCAAAGGAGAAATACAAATGGGTGATAACACATGAAGAAATGCTTAACATTGAGATTCAACCTCACTCCAGCCAGAATGACTCAGTAACAAAAACAACAAATGCTAGCAAGAATGTTGGAAAAAAGGAACCCTCATACACTGTTGTTGGAAATGTAAATTAATACAACCACTATGGAAAGCAGTGTGGAGGTTCTTCAAAAACTAAAATTAAAACTACCATATAATCCAGTGACACCACTTCTGGGCATATATCCAAAACAATGTAAGTCAAGATACAATAGAGAACACTTGTATAACCACGTTTATTATAGTACTATTACATTAGACAAGCTGCAGAAATAGCTCAGATGCCCTACAACTGATGAATGGATTAAGAAACTGTGGTATATATACAGTGGAGTGTTAGGTTTTCAGGTTAATGGATGGAACTGGAGACCATTATGTTAAGAAAAGTAAGCTAGGTTCAGAAAGACAAAGATTTCATGTTTTCTCTCACATGTGAAAGTTAGACCTAAAAGATAAATGTGTACATAAATACATACAGAACATGTTTGTAATAGTGATAATATTTGATAGAACTAAGAGAAGGGGCAAGTGGAAAAAAGAATGATAGTAAATAATCTCTAAATACATTGCATCTATGTATAAAGATGTTATAAAGAAATGTACATTGCATCTATGTATAAAGATGTTATAAAGAAATGCACTGAAGTATGTTAAAAATAGGGTGAGAGAAAAAAGGAAAGTGTAGAGTGTTGTAGGGGGTTAATTTGATTGAAATAAAATATATTCATGTGTGAAAAAGTCCTCTCTTCTAGTTATCTTGAAATATATATTAAATTATTAACTATAGTTATGGTACTGTCCTGTAGAACACCAGAATTTATTCCTCCTATCTAACTGTAATTTTGTACCCATTAGACAACTTGTGTGAACAGTTCGTCCATTTTTATTCCAAAGCAAGAAAATACCACTGCTGTATATCCATTCTTTCATTGATGAACATCTGGGGAGTTTTTATTGTAAGGCTAAAGCAGATATGGACATTCTTATATGGACATACTTTCATATACCTTGGATACACAATATATATTACATATACAAATTATCATATAATTTAAGTATTAAATATCTTACAAATTGCCAAGGAATTTTCTAAAATAGTTGCGTATGTTACACTCCCACCAGCAACAATAAGGAGTACCACTTGGTCAACATCTCATTCACCCAATCCCTCTCACTCACTCACTCCCTCACTCCTTCACTCACTCACTTGAGTCTTCCTAATGTGAGCTCTTCTGGAACTGTGTGCAGTAGTATGGCATTGTGGCTTTACCCATTCCTGATGACCAATAGCTATGATCACTGTTTTGTATGCTTATGGGTATTCAGACAAAAACTCACATTGTGTCTTTTGCTCACTTTTAGGTGATTTATATGCCTTTTATATTGGATTAATAATATGCTCTAAGAAATCTTCGCATGGCTAAGGTTGTAAATTTTTTTTCTGTATTTCTATCACTTTGTATTCATGGCCTATCACAAATTGCACTTTATGTGTAGTATGAAGTGGGAGCTCAAAATTAATTTTTTTTCTCAGACAGCTGTCCAATTTCCTCAGAACTATTTGAAAATCATTTCCTTCCACTTTTTCAATGATAGCATTGTAAAAAGAAATCCATTTGTTGATTACAAAAGTGTGGGTCTATTTTGGGACTCTATTCTCTATATCTATTTGATTTAGGATTATGACAAAAGCCTTTTACTAACATTTGCTTTTCTCTTCTTTCTTCAAAAAAAATTTTATGTACTGGCAATTGAACCCAGGGACCCACCCTGGCTACAAACCTTGTTTCTTTTTCTCTTTTTCAAGATTGTTTTGGTTTGTCTAAGAACAAAATAGGATTCAGAAATTAAGCAAAACCCAAGAACAATGCAAAAATATTTTCAACCTCTTAATTTTATTGATATCTGCTTTAGACTTTGATGTTTCTTTTCTATTATGTTGATTTCTACTAGCATCTTGAAGTAGAAGTGTAGTTAATTCTTCTAAAAATTTCTTTTCTAGTGTATGTATTTAAAACTATAAATTTTCTTCTAAAAAGTGCTCTAAATATGGCATTCTAGTTCCACAATTTTTAATGTTGTATTTTTATAAGCATTTGTGTATCATTTTCCCAAATTATTTAAAATTTCTATTGTTATGTCCTTTTCAGTTCCTGAGATTTTTAGATGTTATTTAATCTCCTATCATTTTGTGGTTCTATTTATCTTTTTGTTATTGATTTCCACTTTAATTCCATTGTGTTTAGACATACACTTTGTATGTTTCAATAATTGTAAGTTTATCAACATTTATGGCCTAGAATATTGTCTCTTTTGGCAGAAATCAATGAAATATATATGCAGCTGAAATTTTATTCTTTAAAGATATTTTCATGTTCCTTCTTCTTGGGTTTTTTGTGTTTATTTAACTTTCTGGAATCACCAGAAAGTTGTGGAGTTTTCAATGCACTCTAAGAGAATGTTTACTCGGCATTTATTGGGTATAGTGTTCTATAATATCAATTAGAAGAGGTTGTTTGATTGCCTGGTTCAAACTTTCAAACGAAATTATGAGTTTGTTTATATTTCCTTTTAGTCCACCAAATTTTGCTTCCTAAATAAAACTATGTCATCTGATGAATATGCATTGTTAAAGATAGTGCCAATTTTATATTTTAGAGTTTTATCTTTTTAAAGGACTTGTTAGCTTATGTAAAATTTTAGAACTTATAATATTAAATGTAACTTTTTAACAGCTTTATTGACATATAACTCATATCATAAAATGCGACCTTTTAAATTGTATGAGTCAATGAATTTGAGTAAATTTACATAGCAGTGCAACATCACTAGAATCCAATTTTACCAACATTTTCATCACTCCAAGGATTCCTTATTCTTATTTGCACTCAATCCCCATTCCCACCTCCAGCCCCAAGCAGCAGCTAATCCAGTTTCTGTGTCTATGAATTTGCATATTTTGAAAACTTCATGTGGATGGAATCACATAATATGTGGCCTTTTTGCCTGTTTATTTGATTTAGCATAACATTTTCAAGATTCATCCATGTATGGCAGAAATCAGTACTTCATTCTTTTTTTACTGCCAACTAATATCCCATTGTATAGATTTGCCAATTTTATTTATCCATTTAGTAGTTCATAAACATAAGGACTGTTTCTACTTTGAGGCTACTATGAATTTTTCTTCTATTAACATTTACATACAAGTTTTGTTTTGAAATGTGTTTTTCATTTCTGAATGGATTTCTGAATCATTTCCTCTTGAAGACCTGCCAGGCTTTTTCTAAGGCAGCTATGCTATGTCACATTCCTATCTGCAACAGTTGGGGGTTCCAGTTCCTCCTCTTTCTCATCAGCACTTACTGCCTCTCTTTCTGATCACAGCTATCCTGGTGGATATAAATGATATCTCATTGTGCTCTTGTTTTATACTTCTCTGAGGGCTAAGGGTGTTAAGTATATTTTCATTTGCTTAATGGCCATTTGTACATCTTCTTAGGAGAAATGCATACTAAATCTGCTCATTTTTAACAGGATTACCTGACCTTTTATTGCTCAGTTGTAATAATTCTTTATGTATTCTAGATACATGTTCCTTGTCGGATACATGTTTGCAAATATTTTCTCCTGTTCTATAGACTGTCCTTTCACTTTCTGTCTTTTGTTTGTTTGAGAAAGGATCTCACCATGTAGCCCAGGCTGGCTTCAAACTCATGACACTCTGCTTTGGCGTCCTGAGTGCAGGGATTACAGGTAAGCACAACCACACCAGACTTATTGCATGTGCTTTTGGTGTCATACCTAAGAAAGTATTTCCAAGAAAAGGTCATAAAAATTTACTCCTATTTTTTCCTTAGATTTAATAAGATTTTGGTGCCTACATTTGGGTCGATAGTTCTTTTGAGTTTTCTGTATCTTATTTATAAGATTTACAAGTAATGTTTTGTAAACAAAACCCATTTGTAAGCTAAAAGCCATCTATAATATGTGATTTTTTGAAAGACGTAAGATGCATTTTGACATTGGTTGG